>NW_007737079.1:25377-50793 GCF_000696425.1 Galeopterus variegatus
GGGGAAAAAAAAAAAAAAAAAACGAAGCCCTCCGTTCTCATAGTGAACTATGGCCAGATAAGGCAAACTCTTTTTAATAACCCAACTACTCAATACTTTAGTAAAGAATATGTTAAAGTTAGCACAAATACGTAACACAGTAACTTCCATAATCATGCACAAATTGCCTCTGAAACAATGGTAGTTTCTGGAAATGAAGCTTTAATCAGTTGCAAATGCCTGAGTAAGCATAATTGCACCCTACTAGTTAAGCATCCTTAAGCATGATAGCACTCTAATCCAATAGGTCAGCAGTATTGCAGCATCTCAGGCCAATTCACTAAGATGAGAAGACGTAGATGCCTTAGTTTTAAAATAAAATTAAAATATAGCCCCTATTATGCTATTACATGTATTCAACAGTTCTAGAAATGTTCCCAACCTTGGAAAACACCATATACCATATGTATATTGAATTCCAGTTCAATGTCACCTCTTTGATAAACCTTCCCACAATGGCCCAGACAAAATTTGTTATCCCTTCCTCTGGAGGTCTGTAGACACTGGCTGCTCTCACAAGTTCAGCACTCACCAACTTGCCATAATCATGTATCTGGTGACAAATCAGTGGCCCGACTGCCTCCAAACCAAGGCCCATGTTTTCCTTGCTTTCTCTGGTGCCTAACACATGATAGGGCTTGACATGTCTTTGACAAAAGAAGGAATAAAACTCCCAAAGTTGTTCTGACAACTTATGACTACTAGGGCAAGATACACAGTGAGCCATGTCGGGGAGTAGGGAAGGGGGATATTCAGTGACCTCTAGCCTTTCCCTTTTTGGATGCTTTCTCTTTCTGCCAGGTTCTCACTCTCTGCTTATTGCTGCTGCTTTTCTCTTAGAAACTAAGCCAGTATCAGTCATTTGCACATTAGTATGAATAAGATAGTTTCCTCTTCCAGCCTTCGTTCTAACAGAGGCTGTAAAGGCATTATCTCAAATTAAAGGAACTGACAATATGTGAAATAAACCAAGAGAAAGTTACAAACACTACCAGACTCTGCCTACGAATCAAGCCTGTCTTCATGGAACATTACCTTGGCACATCTAGAGACATACAAAATGGCAGCCATGACGATGGCGATTGAAATATGTGTAATAATTCTTTCTAGCAACTTTTCCAGACCTTAGAGTCTCACTTTATTGATTTAAGAACATAATAATATGTTATTTGAAACTATCTGGTATATGTACAAAAGTAAAGGTCTTGAGAAGAAATGGAAAACTTCACTAAAGTTTCCATAAGAAAGACAAAAACATCCTAAAAAGTGTTTTGTACCCTATGTAATTTTTTTTCAGCCTTTACACCTGTAGAGCTGACTTTTTTATTTTGGCATTGTTTAGGGGAGCCTCCATGATTTATGCTCATTAGGAAAGGGAAAAATTACTATGGAAGAGCAAAGCTGGAAAACTTTTCAAGTAACCACCTAGCAGTAAGGGAGTGGAAGAAATGCTGAATCCAGAGGAAACTTTACACCATGTGTTCCAGTATCCATCCCAGTTCAAATGCCACAATCCCAAGGGAGATGTGCTATAAAAAGCGTAATTTGAGTATCATCTCTCATCATTCAATATAGTTTTTCAACCCTTTCAAAATTACATTGAAAAATCTATATAATGTGTGCTTAGATTAATGAACTGTTTGAATCTGGATCAATAAGCACTCAAGGCTCCGTGCCGTTGACACCTGCTGGGAACATCTAGAAGAATGCTTCATAGAGGGCAAAGCTAGTCGGCACTTTGTAACTACAGGGGTTCCACTTAATAAACAAGCAATCTAATATATGACCTCTGCAGATTAATTTCCTGAGAGCAAGTAAATAATCTGGATTCAAAATTTCTCTGATTATGCATATAATTACAGTATCACTTACCAATTAACACATTGATTTAAGCATTCTTGGAATTATGTATTTAAGAGTATAAAAGAGATCATTTTGTCATCATCCAAACACTCAATGTCCCTCTAGTTTAGCAAAGAATCACAAGGAGCTCAACTTTCCACCCGTCTGACTTCTCTTATGGAAGAAAACACTATGAGGGTAACAGATCACAGGGGAAACCTTAAAATATCACAGACCATAATTATTGTCTCAATAACTGGACCACAATGACACACATTAGCAAAGATTTGTACATGACATAATAACAAAGTCTTGGGGAAACTTCATCATCTCCTGAAATATTTCTGTAGAACCATAGATTTATAAAACTGTTTCTCTAGCTTAGATTATTATTGTTTTTTAATTTACTGCAGCAACTAGGGTATAATTTATCCACCATTAGACAGTTACATAAATAGACAAAGATATATGGTGGAGATTCTTCTCTACTTTAGACAAGTATAATAATTAATGTTAGTTGTTTCTTATTCCTACATAAAATTTCCCATTAAAAATGTTAATATGCTCCTTCATAAGTCCACATTCCGATGGAGAAAAAAAAGATAGAAGGGAAATTGCTACAAAGCATGCATACATATGTAAAATAAGTTAAAAATAATAAATCAACATGGCAAATATTATGAAGCCTGCTGTCCAACAGTAAAAGCTGCCAAAATGAGGGTTCATTATTAAGACCTTTATATCCAACTGTTTGGCTGAATAAAATCATTCATCTGACTTGTGCATTTTCAGGGAGCGGATTCACATCTAGGATCAAATTGTCAGGGTGCTGCATTCCTGATTCCTTCCCCTTGTATTATTTTCTGAATAATTATTTGATTCGCCCCAGAAAATGAAACTTGACTGAAGCTAACGATGAAATAACAATCTTTTACACACAAAGAAACTACTCTGTGGTCTTTTATTTAACAGTAAATATTTCAGAAAAGAATGCTTCCACATTTGAAAAATAAAGATCTTACTAATCCAAAGTCCAGCACTACTGTTTTCTCAGTAAGATAAGTAACACAAACAGTCATAAATATGATTTAAAATTACAGTTGGGGAAATGCTTGCAATCAGTTAAATTTGAACCCCCATTCTCCTTTCTTCTTAGAGAGAAGATAAAGTCCCCTAATATGATACTTTATAATTCCGGAACATACAATATTGACCTTGTGATTCTTTCTGAGACATAATAACTAATTAATTATTCAGAAAGGATAAGAAAATAAACAAACTCAACTCCTCCTCTGACCTGAATCCCTAATTTAAAGGGAAGAGAAAAATATGGCTTCTTAGGGTGAAAAGTCCCAACTGCCATTTAAAAATAAAAGGAACATTTCAAATACATTTCAATCTCCTTGACAGCATATGAACAAAAACAGCAGCTATATACCAGCTTCTCCCCAAAACAAAACCCAGTGAAATTACTGAGAATTTCAGCTACTGTAATCCAACTCTATGAAACTCTGGGGGTCTCCGCAGCTATTCAATAAAAAGGAAAACTGGAAATAGTACAAAAATGGCTCCTAATAGCAATAATGTATAGTTTTGTGGTCATTACCGGTCAGATAATAACCGGCAGTGACCTTAAAACCATGCATTATGGTTTAAGTATGGTCTAGTGCTCATTGCAGATGTGTAGCTTAGAAATAAGCAATACAGTCTTGTTGTAAATGCTCAAACTGTTCCAAGTCTGGCTTGCATGCATGGATTTTTCCCTCTCCAGTGTTATCACACCAGGAATCCTATAATGATCTGAAAAATATGTACCTTACGGTAATAATGCTATACTGAAAAGATAAATACCTAGAGCAAAGTAACAGAAAACATACACAGAAAAGAAAGCAGCCTCCTGTATGGCAGGTTTTTATAATATGCAAACTTAGGGAGAACATTATGACCTTTTTAAGCCTCAGCTGTCAGGAAAACTGCAAGGATCTTCGTTAATATATTCTTCACTTCTATGAAATGATATATCAATATTCCCATTTTACAGGTCAAAACAGTGAGGCACAGGTGAGCCAGGTAACCTGTTGGAAAGGAAGCAAGGTAATGACACTGAGTTAACTGCTTTGTTGGGTAGGTTTAGGTTCCCACATTAAGGTACATTGTTTTACAATTTTCTAATGTCTTCATCACAAATCCACTTGTATTTCTTTCCTGCCTCCTATAAGCTGGATGATTTTGCACATTTAAAATATTTTTTCAAATGTATATTAAATGTTGTATCTATTTTCTTCTTCATAATTTTTCTACTGAACAAATGTGGAATTTTTTTATACGAAATTATCTTTGCAGATGTGTCTCTGGCCAAGATGGAAGAAACTGCCGAGTCTGGGAGCAATGCTTGATCTAAAACCTTCTTGGTTGGGCCGGCCCGGTGGTGCACTGGAGAGTGCGCCGCTTGGGAGCATGGCGGCGCTCCCGCTGAGGGTTCGGATCCCATGTGGAGACCAGTTCCCACTCACTGGCTGAGCGCGGTGCGGGCGCAACACCGAGGGTTGCGATCCCGTTGCTGGTCAGTAAAAAAGACAAAAAGGAAAAAAAAAAAAAAAAAAAAAACCTTGGACACTCCATTCCAAGACTTGAGGAAAGTTCCACTGCTTTTTCGAGAACTAGCAACTTGACAAAGCAGTAGGGGGTAAGTACAGCAAATTGGGCACTTCCTAGAAAATAGATGAAATGAAATCAGTTATAGCAAGTATTTTTTTAAGTTGTTTGAAACACCAAAGTAGGAAAACATTGACATCCGTTCTCCCTACAGCTCTTCGTTTACTCCAACAAGCTACCTTATCGGGAGCAGACATCTGCCTGGTTCCTGTGGATCACAGTTGAATATAGATCTTCAGTCCTCATCATAACGTTGTGTCCCAAAGCTATGAAAGAGCTCAGTAAATAAACTTGGGGCCTTTTATTCCCGTAGGTTTTCTGTTTGTCTGTTTGTTTGTTTGTTTGTTTGTTTGTTTGTTTGTTTACTGCTAGCTCATTCTCTCCTTGCCTATCAGGAAAATAATTTCACTTAACTGGTTTTTGGCAAGGTCTTTACTAAAAGAGCTGAAAGTCAGCTTTCTTTCAAGTCTTTATCCATTCCATTTTTTCAGGGTCTGCCAAGCCAGTGGTGACCCACCCAACCCTGCTGGATCTGCCTCACAGCTGCGACATGCCATGGGAGGTGGGCAAATATCTGCCTAGGGCAGTAGTTCTCAATGGGGTGTGTTTTTGCTCCCCAGGGGGCATTCAGCAATGTCTAGAGACATTTGGTGTTGTCATAACTGGAGGAGTTGGGGGAGGAAGTGTTTACTGGCATCTAGTAGGTAAAGGCCAGAGAATGCACAGGAAAGCCACCCTACAACAAAGAATGATCTGGCCTCAGATGTCAACAGTGCCAAGGCTGAGAAGCTCTGGTCTAGATTCCTCACTATTTAGAAAAGGCGTCTCCCAGATTCATGTAGCATCCGCAGCACCCGTCTGGTGTCTAGGGTACAGAAGGCCCTCAGTCGATGCTGGTAGAGAGAATAACCAAAGGCAATCGATGGCAAGAGAGCCAAGAGGGGGGCCTAGTCTTTTCCACTCACTGTATGTCCCATTTTCTTCTCTCTCTTTCACCCTGTCCCATTCCCTCTCTCTTGTTCTACTCTCTGCTCTTTCTCTTCGCCTTCAAAATGCTACATTTGGAGAGTGCTTTACAGTTTCCAAAACAGCTTAAACTATGCGATCTTCAAAACAATCCTATAAGGGAGGTATCAAACCCTTACTCTACACAGAGTGAAACTGAAGGTCACAAAATAGAAGCAGTTTGTCAAAGATCACCCAAGTAACGAAGCTGTAAAGCTGAAATCGGACGTGCGTCCATCTGCAGAACCAAATGTTTTCTCCCAGGAAAGGACACTCTTGGACATTATTTGGTCTTGATGCCAGGCTGACTCGTGTTCTAAAATAAATTCAAAAATATTCATAAGTATTTGAGGAGTAAGAATAATGTAACGGGAAGATATTCAGGCCGACATCCGTCTTCTCCTTCCTGTGGTGATTGTAAGCCAAATTCATTCAAGACTGAAAAAAATAAAATTGTATCTTTCTTGTCATTAGGTATATACACAGATGCCTTATTTTAAAAGCCTCAGGCCACAGTATAATCTCAGGCTTTATGAGGACAGAGCATAATTGACATTGGACCCAGTACCACAAGCCATTGACCTCTGTAAGTGATGAGAGACTCAACACAAGGTCAAAGACTGGTGTCATATTGCTGCTGGCATATGACAAAACACATGTGAAATTTCACTGCAAATCTCCATCTATTTAGCCTGGAACCGTGGCATAGTATACCTCTGTGGTCAGTATCTGGCCCCAGGGGCACCGGGCAAGGTAGTAAATACACAAAAGTAGTCGAAGAACTCAGAAGCGGGCTGTGTGTGCATATGCGCACATATGTAGAACAGCCACGAAGCATGTACATTTTCTGGTACCACATGTGCTCTCGTGCACACACACGCACACACACACACACACACACACACACACACACACACATGGTTTCTTACACTTCCTGAGCTCTTTTGTGTACCAGGCCCTGTGCTAGATGCTGAAGACACAAAGATGGATCAGCCTCACATCCCACCTTCTACATGGCTTAAGGAGGGAGACAAGACATATGCACAGGGACATCACACCACACAAAGGCCAGTGCTCAGTGGGAGATCAGGAAGCTTGGGGGACACCCACAGAGGAAGAGAACAAATAGCCCTGTCCAGGGAGAGCCAGGGAAGGGACACTGAAGCTGGGACATAAATAACAAGAAGGGGGTTGCCTGCAGAGAAGGAAAGCAGTCCAGAGGGCAGGAGGGGCAAAGGCATGGAGCAGGCAGATGGCCAGAAGTGCTCAGGGTCAGAGAGAATTCATTTGTGCATGACTCGAGAAGAGTCTTCTTGTGATGGGTCCTATGGGTGGAGGAGGACTGAGGCAGGAATGAAAAGGGCCTTATTTGCTGAGCAAAGGAATTCGGATTATCCCCTAGAAGCCAGGATTTTTTAAAACTTTTCTGATGCTGCCCAGAGAAGACACACATTTTACATCCCTAGTGCATACACACACATATTTATAACAGAAGCAAAAGAGTCACAAAAACACTTACCCTTTCTATGTGAAATTCACCCTGATATTTTCTATTTCATATTTTTGAATGTTTGTTGTAAACCCCTAAAGTGATATCACAAGCCATAAATCAGTTGTATCCTACAGTTCTTAAAACCCTACTATAGGCCACAGGGAGGCAAGGAAGCTTTCTTCAACTGGAAAGTGATGAAATTGGGTATGTTTAGGGAGATAATTTCGGTAGCAAGGAGAGAGGTGGACTGCAGTGGGAAACGCTGGAGTTAGGGAAACCTCCTAGAAGGCAAAAGTCCAGAAAAGACATGACATGAGTCTGAACTAAAGCACAGACCCTGAGATAGTAAATAGGGCAAAGTTCTGTGACTTTAAGAGTCACAGAATTGACTGCCCTTTGTGACTTGTAGGGATGACAGAAAAGTTTCTAGATGGAGAGTCTAATGGGATGATGTCAACACTAACTGGGACAGAGAACATAAAAGTAGAGCAGGTTTGGTGATAGAAGGTTGTCAGTGTGAACTTGGTAACTGTCGTGTGACTATAGACACCCCAATGGAAATGTCCAGTAAATGACTATATAGAAGAATCAAAACTTCACAAACTATACCTGAGATGAAAACATGGATGCAGATGTGATTAGCAGACACAATCATTAAAGCCTTGGAGAGGATGAGATCTCTTTGAAGGTCATGTAGAAAAAGCAGAGAGGAGGATAGACATGTCACCCTGGGAACACCAACACTGAAGGACTAGACAGAAGAAGAACCACAGAGACTGTCAAAGGCATTAAAAGAGAGAGTAGTGGACAGCAATGGCCAGTGCTTCATAGCCTCATCACTATCCAACAGGACACTTTTGATTCATTTCCACATGTACCTGTTGCTTGCTTCCTCTGCTAGAATACAATACACTGCAGTATCTCCAGAACCTAGCACAGAGTAGAGATCAATAAATATTTTTAAGTGAATAAATAAGTAAATGAAATCAAGCCAAGGAAGGGAAATATGTCAAAATATGGGTGTTGTCAACCTAGGTAATCATTTCAAAGAATCAAGAAAGAAGACTGAAAATAGATCATCAGATTTAAAAATTAGGTTGTTGGTAACCTTAGCAAGAGCCATTCAATAACATGTTGGGATAAAAGCTAAATTACTAGGGCTTTGGAGAAAATGGGGGTGAGGGTACCAGTTGCAAGAGAATAGAAGGAAAGGCCAAGAGAAGGCTAACTTGGGGCAGGGGAGATGGAAGAAACCTGAGATCAAGTACAGACTTAGACAAATAAGCCAGAGGAGAGAAACTGGAGATAAAAGAGGGGAAAGCAACAGAATAAGGTAGCAGAAAAGGTGGGAGGGATAGGGAGTTGGGCACCCCGGTGAAGAGACTGACCTCAATCAGCTTCGTCTGTAGCAGAAAAGGAGAGAAGGAGATGCGGCTTGCCATGGGTAATGTTTAG
The DNA here is from genome assembly GCF_000696425.1 of Galeopterus variegatus. Taxonomy (NCBI): domain Eukaryota; kingdom Metazoa; phylum Chordata; class Mammalia; order Dermoptera; family Cynocephalidae; genus Galeopterus; species Galeopterus variegatus. The sequence goes on from NW_007737079.1 coordinate 33,866, forward strand.
GTGTGTGCAAGGAAAATGAGGAATCCTCAAGCGATAAGAGTCTTTCTTCTCTCTGTGTAAGATGAGGCAAGATTACCTGCATTATCTGCATGGGCTGGGGGATAGTTCCTTTTGGGTGGGCTGCCATGAGAAACCCCAAGGCGACTAACTAGGGGAAAGCAGAGAGGCTTCGAGAAGCTCAGAAGACCTCAGCCAAAGTGGAAACCATCTCCTGGGTGGTGCCAGTCAGCAGTCATGGAACTCCCTTTAGCAACGCTTAGAGCCCCAGAGCTGAAGCAGAGAACAAACAAATGGGACTCACCCTGCATCCAGACTGTGGTCTAATGAGAATTGCCCTGGAACAAAATCTACCTTTTTCTCTGCCAATGAGAACAGTTAGTTCCAGTCTCAGCCCCACGGATGGGGTCAGTAGAGTCTGATGTGTCATCGTACCTCCATGAGCTTCTTATCTACAACTGTGGACTGCAACGTGGCTGTAGTCTCACTGGCTTGTGATGGGGCTCAGATAGGATAATTTCTTTGAAAACTTTTTGCCCACTCGTAAATGCTGCTCAGGACTCTGCCTCGCTGTTCCTCTGACCAGTGTCTTCCTAACGCAGCTCCCTGAGGACATATTGAGCAGATACTGGCACCTGGCAATCTCCTTCTCTCCAGCTGTTCTCCTTGCACCATAGGAGTCTTATTTTTGACCTACAGAATAAGAACAATTTATAGAGGAGACCCTAAACTCATTCAGTATCTATTAAAATTACTTCCCCATGAAAAGAACTTCTGCCAACTCTAAAGCCTTAGAGATGGAACCAGGGAGAAAGAAATTTGCTTTTGTTAGCAAACTCCATAATTACATGGAGATATGTCCACCTGGGTAATAGCTAATAGGATTTTTTTTAACTTTTTATATAAGTATTTCAATTTCTTACCTTACTAGATTGACTTTTTCTTAATATTAATTGCCTCCATAGTCTTAATCTATAGCAACATTTCTAACCAGTGGCCCTGTACATTTTTATTTCTTTCTCAGGAGGCTGCTGCTGGATGACTTCATTTAAATTTTTTAATACCATGAATAAATATTACCTTACTTTGCTCTGGGGGAACAAGCGATTCTCTGGAGGGTGACTGTCAACTCTTCAGCAGTTTACTTCATGAACTAGGTCACTGGGTTTTCATTTGGCCTACAAGTTTCATAAACTAGAAAAATCCACATCTCGTTTAACCAATGCTAATTACCATTATCCGCAGAAGGGACATATAAACCCTCCCCTTAAATGCTCCTCTCTAAGGTCTTTGAGTTTATGCATGAGGTCTCTTGCCTAAAGGATTATTTGACAGTATTTTACATAACAAATTTCCTCTTCTTCTTGATTTACAGATCCCCATAACCAGGATGCTAAGTTGCAACTGTAAAATACTCCTTTTTGCTTCACTGGAGCGCTGCTGTGGCCAAACAGCCCATTCCTCTCCTCTGCCAATGGAAAGGGTTATCTTAGGCCCCCTCTCTTTTTCAATAAACCCTAACTCCTCACCATTCCTAAGCACACGTTCTGTTCCCTGGATAGCCCAATTCTTACTGCTGAAACTCAAGAAGCTATTAAGTCTCCTCAATCTGGCAAGGTCCCAGGACCAGATGGTGTTCTCCCGGTTCTTATAAAGCCTTTATTAACAAAATGACACCAAGACTCGCCAGCCTCCATAATGACTGCTTTTTCCCATCCACGGAAGACCCCAGATGGGAAGGACAACCTGTTGATTGCTGTCCTTGTCACTGCTGTCAAAACATCTTGCGCCCTCTGAGTTGCCCCAAATCCTCGCTTGAGTCCCTTTGATCTCTTGCAGGTCACTGATTAGAACTGCCCTCTCTACCCAAAAAAGGAAAGGAAGCAAGCAGGCACTTAAGCTAATGAGAGGCATAAACAACAGACTACAGAGGGGGGGTTGCTAGGAACTCACCATCTCTCATATGGGATTCTTAACAGTTTGGCAATGACGACCGCCCTCTGGAAAGTCACAGCTCTTAATTGCTAAGCTGGTGTCATGGGACTTGCATGGAGGATTCGCTTTCAGTCCAGTGTCGCTTTTCATCACGAGCCAGTGCAGCATGCCACACAGGACTCTAAGTGTCACAGCTATATCAGGGTGCCCAGGAGAACTGAAGGAGTCAGTAATGGAATATAGAATCTCTCACTTCCGGGTCACTAGTTCAAATGCAAAAGGCCATGGAAAGCCTATCTTCTGGTGGACTCAGTGAAAGTTTCCAGGTAACACCAGCTGCCACAAATGGTGCTCGTGTGACACTCACTGCACAGTCTCTCAAGGCGGGGCTTGGAAACTCACGCTCTTTAAGGTCACACCCGGCTTGGGAAATCACCAGGTTGAGGGACAGAATGACCCTTTTCCAGCTGTTCTGTGGCCTCTAAGGGGAATGAACTCTCCCAACATCAAATCATTCATAAGTGCAAATTTCTCTTCAACACATTGTTTTGGGGGACTTTTTTGTAGCTGGCTGGTACAGGGATCTGAACAGGTGACCGTAGTTTATAACAGGGCTGTGCTCTCACCACCTGAGTTAACCAGCCAGCCATCTCTTCAACACATTGTTGAGGTTACTTTTAAAGTTCAACGGTTTCACTCTCCCTCTCACCTAATTTTTTGTCCATTTAGGACAGGCTCACGGAAACATGTTATCAGTAGAAACCTTTAAGATTCTTCCGAAACTCAACTACCTCGTGGGGGAAATGGGTGCTGTCAATGAGAGCTGCCCGTACAATTTGTTCAGAAATGTTAACACACCAGGGAATTTTCCCAGGCCTGGCACTTTACAGCTCGGGACCTTTTCTTGCTGAATACTTAAGTTATTTCTGGAAAAATAACTTTTCTTTCCAAAGAAATATGGCAGGTGACACAGAAACGTCCCTTCTTGTTTATTCACTGCCCGTTGTGAAGTTGGCTGTTTTTTAGTTTAACTCTTTTCCCTCTTGCTTGACTCCATTGCGCTTCTCCTGTCCCTTTCCAGAACCTTCTGTAGAAATACCTCCGCTTAGCAAAAATTCAGTTCCTTCCTTTGAAGGAAGAACTGTTCTTCTCTCGAGTTGCATTAGTAGACCAGTGAAGCTTCTGGAACCCATCCTCTCTGTATCACCCCGGGCCCAGCAGAGACGCTGATAATGGTAAAAGAACAACATAAATTACGTAAATTAATGCTCTGCACTCCAGCCGCACTGGCATTTTCTTACTTTTGCAGACAGGCATGCCCTTCCCCCACCAGGTCACTGCACAGGCTGCTTCCCCTGCTGGGAAGCCCCTCCTAATAGTTGTGCCTCCTAAACGCCTGTTTTCTCTTTAATCTCACCTACATCACCACTTCCTTGAAGAAGCCTCTCCTCACCTGGGGACGTACACATTTGTGACCCAGATGAACATCTACGTCCCCCAACTAGACTGTAAGCTCCCAAGAGGGGTGAGACAACATCCTTATTTCATCTCCTCGTCCCTAATCTCAGAGCCCAGCACAGAGCCAGTGCACTGCAGGCACTGGGCAGATAGGTGGCAAATGAATCAGTCATCTCATTTCATGTTCATAGCAACCTAAGAAAGAGGTGGTTTTCTAATCTCCACTTTCCTAACAAAGATACTGAGGCTTAAAGAAGATAAATCACTTGCCCCAAACCATACAGCGAATAAGTTGGCAAAAGCAAGATTGGAACCTGAGGCTGTGAGACGCCCAAGCCCTGCCCTTTCTTGTGGTGACTCTGCTCCCAGGCCTCAGTCAATACCGGGCTGTAAAAAAAAATAACCCTGTGAAATTTCCTGTCCCCTGATAGGTACAGATGTCTTTTGTTAGTTTAGCAGAGTGAGCAACTAGGTTGCATCCACACAATTCTATACACAATCCAACTAATGTTAATCAATCAGACCTCCAATACTTTATATATTGCTAATATATTCCTGATCAGGATAATGTTCTGAACTGGGGTGGGGCAGGTGAGACACTTGCTTTGCATGCAAAACTTAAGAGGGCACCAAAATCTCGGTAAGCAAGATAATCTTTTAATGCAATGTTTAAAAACTGACACCAAAAAATTGACGATGAGCAAAATGACGAAATTTTGAGTAAAAATAGGATGGGTATTACTGATTTTTCCATTGCCTGTGGCTCCAATGTGGCTTGGTAGGACACTGTTGCCTGCAGCTCTCACAGGTGAGCAGAAGTGGCAGATGAGGTGACACCTATTGGCCACCCCAGAGCACAGGTCCGAGTCAAGGAGTCTGTCTCGCTTGCTTTATGGAGAACTCAGCAGAGCATCCTGAACATGTGGGTATTCCGTTTGCCAGTGTGTGATGGTGTCCATCCTCCCTATCAGATGTGGAACTATAAACCTGAAAATCACAACGTCTCCCCTTCTTTAATCACTGGGCTTTTGTTTAATCAAGCAATAGACAATAATCAACCGTGCCTGGTAACGTCAGATTGGGATAAAGTCTGAAAGAAAGAAACGAGATGATGAAGGACTGCTTCATGGCACAGCTTCTGTGGGTACCGCCCCTCCTGGAGGCCTGGAGGCCAGGCTCTAGGGTAGAGATGGACGGTAACGGAGGCCTACCATGGCTACCTTAGCAGCAGTGGTCAGGGAGGAGCTCTTCAAGGAAGGGACAGCTGGCCAAAAACCTTAAGGATGGGCATGAGCCAGCACAGAGCTGAGAGAATAGGAGTGTCCTAGGGCTGACATGGGCTGGTGTCTGAGAATGGAAGAGGGAGACATGAGCAGCCAGACGTAGGGATCCACGTAGAGACGTGCATGAGAGGAGGCTTTGAAGACTACACTGAGGAGTTTGGGTTTAATTCAGTAAGTCAGGGAAAGCCACAGTAGGGTTTTAACCGGACTGTGGTTGACCCAATGACCGTATGGCAATTGGAGGGGACAGGACAGGTTGTGGGTAGACCCAGTAAGAGGACATTGTAGTCCAGGATTGGACCAGGGGTTGGTAGAGGAGATGGGGGAGAATAAACTGATGCAAGACATAAATCAGAGGTGGAACTGATGACAGCTCTTGGTGATAGGTGTGATGGAAAGGGGGAAGGGAGGACGGCCCTTGGGTTTGGGCTTATGCAGCAGGATGGAATTGCTGAGGTAATACAAGACTGAGTAAAAACTGATGTGAGAGTTGGGGTCGGAATGGAGGGGACATTCTCCCATTCTATCTAGAGCAGGGATTTTGCACCAGAAGTGAGGATATGATGGTGGAGAAAAGAACACATTCTACTGATAATACCCAATACCACTGGCTGAAAACAATCACCCAAAATTTTAGTCTCCATCAATCCTCTCACTCGTGTCTTACCCATGGCAATAAAGTTTATTCCCAGTAATACTGCTGCAGTTTTTTATTCCTCATCCTTGTGTTTTAGAATTACCATAGCAGAGAAATTTATATTCAACAGCATTATTACAATTTTCAGCTACTAATGAAATTATTGTTTCTGTTTGTGATGTGTTTTGAAGCTATAATGATAAACATTTCATCTCAAAAATACCACTGCAATGTTTATGTCCTTAAAACCTGCCATAAATGACAAATTACAGAATGCCTGTGAGCAGTTAAACTCTCTTCTTGGAAAAGCTTGGGCTTCTCATTTCTAGCACAGTGGGATCTAGGTCCTTTAGCAGAACGAATTTGAAATACAAAAGACTGAAACTTGTAGACTGGGATAGTGATCTCCAAACATTTTTACCCCTGTACCTCATTATTAAAATTTTTTAAAGTTGCTCACATACCCCCAGAATGTGTTTTTAAAGTCAAATTTAATGTAATATAATTTATAATATAATTTAATTATAAATTAGTTCTATTCCAGTAATCTATTATGCACATTTTATAACACATAAAGCAAAAAGAACTTAAAGAGGATGAGATACGAACTAAATCGGCACAGAAATTCTAATATCTGCTTCCCTCTCTACATTGCTTTGCACCCCCCTGGGTCTGGAAAGCACTGACTGAGAACATTGTCCTGCCCCCAATTCCACCCCCGTCTCTGATTCTTCTCCATCTTTCTCATTCTTTGAGAGAAGAGCCGATGCAGTAATGGATTTCTAACCCCCAGGGCTAAATGCAGCACCCTAAGGGAAGGCTTAGTTAGGTAAGAGGAGAACCGTATTCACCTGTTCTCAACTTGGGGGTTTTAAGTGAGAAGTTCAAATGAACAAAGGGCTTTGTAGTTAATAAGATCAAGTTTGAAACTCACTGCTCTACAAAGCAGCTAGGACTCCTGCACGCCAGATTGAAGTCATCTGTATTCCACTTCCATTCTCTGCACTTGGCATAATTTTTTCCTGTAATGTTCTTGACTTCTTCCAGGTTCAAGGCTAAAAGCCATTCACCAGTCCCCAAAGACTACTTACAATGTTCAACTGGTATTGGGCAGACTCTAATACCTAGGGACTGTATGGCCACCGTCTGGGTACTACCAGCAACTGCTTTTGCATGAAAAATATTTCCAGAAGAAATGGGGGAAATCCCAAGATATCATTAGGTCCCTTCTACCCAGCAGGCACAGGGACTCTGTGGTTGCTCTGCAGAAACTTCTGTCATAACCATTCTGATCTGCGCACCTCAAAGATCCCAGGGAGATCCTAATAAAATGACCAGCGGATAGTTACACAAATAGCCCCTGAGGTTCTGGGTCTGGATTTGCCCTGTGGGCAATGATTCAACCCTGTGGGCCAAATCCCTTACCTCCAAGGAATAGACTTTTTCTCCGGAAGGAATTCTTCCGAAAGAGAAGCTTCTCTGAATTTCTCTCCTCCTTATTCAACCTGTTTTGGAGAATATTCCTAATTCTCTAACCCCTGTTCAAATCCATTGCCCTATATCAAGCCCAAAGACAGGTTTCCTTCCTTTCTTTCTTTTTTTTCTCTTTTTTTGTTTTTTGTTTTTGTTGGCTGGCCGGTATGGGGATCCGAACCCTTGACCTTGGTGCTATGAACACCACGCTTTAGCCAACTGAGCAACCAGCCATCCCTGGTGTCCTTCCTTTCTCCGAGTTCTATAACAATGGTTATCCATGCAATTTATTTGACAATTAATCCTGGGAGCCCTCGTATTATTGTTCTGAAGTCTTATTTAAATATTGTGCTGGTGGTTAAATTTCATACATCCCTCCAACATTTTGAAGTAGACCAGAAGGGCCTACAGGGCAGAAACTCCTGCACATCTTCCCGCAGGGGACAACATGGCATCTGGCACATAGTAGGTGCTTGGGAGGCATTTGTTGAACTCAAGTTTTCTTCCAAGCTCCTCGTCAGTGTCTTTCTTTACTTCCTGTGAATGGGAATAGTAATACCAACCCGACAGGGCTGGGCCGAGGCAGGCACCAGCCAAGTTCAGGGAAAGTGTTGGAGACAGCACTTGGCACAGAGCACGCCGTACTCGTAGACCACCAGACACACTCATCCCACCCACATATTTATCTGATAGTGTTAATTAATTTTCACGTTTTTTTGTTTAGTTGTTAACTTTTCCAAATGAGATTTGCCACAGACACAAACAAATGTGGAGCCCTCACTTCTATTGAAAAACCAGGGCTCATCGCTGGTGCTCCATTCCTACATGGCAGCCACTGACAGAAGTGCTGCCTCCTCCAGAGAAGCATAGATTTTTCTGGTTTACAGTGTCCCTGCTATTCCCAAGCAATCTAACTCAATATTAAGCAAAGATATGACATAACATAAAAATTCCCGTTCCCTAAAAAGGGTCATCACTTGTTTGTTAGAGAGACATTATGGAATGGTGGGGTCTGTGACAAATGGACAAGTACATGCTCCCGTCACTGCCCACCCGGGATGCCATCCTGCCCTGCTCCTGTAGTCATGGGAGCGTTCCACCCCTAGTAAGTACTTAGCAAATGGTAGTTTCCTGACCCACTTCCCCTACCCTTCCACTCTTCTTCTAGCTTTGATTTATTTTGTCTTGCACTAACCTATTAGTTCTGTGTCCTATTCTTTCTCTTTCAGATTTGCATTCCTCTGCCCCTTCCTGCCTGTGGGATCCTTTCTGCCCGGCAGGACATCTGAATCAGACCTGACCTCACTGCCAGAATCTAAGCTCCTGCACTGACTGCTGAAGAGCAAGGGCCAGAGGCGGGGGAAAGGTGCCACCCAGAACCGAATTAATTCCTGAGGCTTGCAGGACCTGGCAGAACGGGAGCCTCACTCAGGAACAGGCCCAGGAAGCATGGGGACAGGAAGAGGGACAGCCACCCTGGCTATGGAGTTGGCTGCCTCAGCCCAAGGCTGGCCTCGCATCTGTCATTCCCACAGCTCTGGCTATTTGCCAAAGGAAAGAAACAAGGAAGCATGAAGAGGAGGTAGGAGGGGACAAAGGAAGGAAGACAGGAAGGAAGGGAAGAGAGGAGGAAGGAAAGAAGGAAGGAGGGGAGGGAGGGGAGAAACTCAGATCTCAACAGCATTCTCCTCTCCTCATGGAGATCGTTCTCAGCCCAAGAGGATGGCACTACCTGATTTAAGCAAAGCTACAAATGCAAAAGGCAGCTTGTCCTTAAAATTCCACAGCACTAGAATGAAAAAGAAATGCTTCCCCGAGTTGTGACATTTAAGTGGTCATGCATTTTTCAACTTATCAGTTATGCAAAGATGTTTATATCCATTTTCTCCTCAGTCATGTTTCATTTAAATGGAGTGGAAAAAAGTCTTCAAAAAGTTTAATTAAATAAAATAGAATCGTGGAAATCAAAGTTAACTGAAACAGACTTTAGAGTTCAAAAAAAAGGGGGGGGATATCCATGACATAAATATAAGGGGAAAAATAAAAGCAGAAGAGTAAACCAAATAAATATTCTTGTTAACTCTACCTCTTGCTGTTTCACCTCCAACTATATTTTTATCTTGTATTATATTTCTAAAAATCCAGAAAGAAAAATGTCAGTAGATGACAACATGAAAAGGTTCACGGGATGCTAAATTAATCTAAAACCTTTAGCAGTAAGGAAAAAATTCTTCATTTAAAGGGGCCATTTCTTTTTTTTTAAATGTGGGGCTGCATGGATAGTTTTAATTCACAATCTTACAAGCGTGCAAATGAAGTTCAAAAAGGCCTAATAGAAACCCCAGATAAATTCAAGATCATCCATTTTGTTCTTATGTTCATATATAACAGCTTTAATATGTAAAATAATGGCAGCGACCATAATGACCTTAACTTGGGTAATCCATTTGTTGACAGCAGGTGATAACTCGGCCTTCCTGATAGTAATCTGTTTTTTGGCAAACAAGAGAGAGGGCTATCTGCCACATACATTTATTTTTATGGGGAGGACATGTTTTATAAAGCTGGATGCGGGACAGTACAGGTGTGGAATTAATTGTCCAAGTTGCAAAATATGTTAGAGATGGTATGTTAAATCTGTGACACACAGTGGCCCTGACATGATTAAATGCTCACTTCTATTAAGTAACCACAAGCCTGTATTTCCAATTATGACGGTGAACTGCTTTCTGCTGAGTGGATTAGCTTAGTACTTCATTCTGCTGGTAGTTTTATGATCTGAGATCTTTAATTTTCCCAATTCAACTCTTAGGGCCGCAAAGACAAGCTGCCTGACTTTTAAATAATATATTCTCCTTTTAAATTTCTGCCTCCTACCATTTCCTAGGAGCGCCATTTCCTGTCACCATAATTATAATAATTTGTATGTAGTTCCTGGGATCACATTTCTAATTGAGTCCTAAGTTGGTTAGCCTCATGAAGTTATGCATATTTTTTTAACCTGAACAAATTATATATTTGTCTGGTTGGTCAAATAATGTTTATTATTACACACACCTTTCTTCCTTCAGTTTTAATGTCACTATTTTAGTTCAAAAATGTATGTTGTTGTTGTTTTTTTATATAATACACTAAAAATTTCAGAACTGTAAGCACTGGATAGGAAAATCTGGGCAGGGGACCAGAGAGAGCCAAGGCTCATTGGAATGAGAGATCATGTCACACAGGAACACCAGGAAGAGTTAGTCTGGCTGTGGCACCGGAGAAGGGAGAGCATCAAAGCAAAGCAGGGTGAGGCTGGAGAACATGGGCGAGACCCCCAGGTCATGGAGGCTGTGCCAAGGTCTCAGAAATGACACTGAAGGCAATGGGAACACTGAAGGGTTTTCAAGCAAGGGATTACCACAGCCAGACTTGTGCTTTAGAAACTTTGTTTTTAGGTGGTTCAATTAAGAGTCTACTCAGAAAATAGATTAGTGGTTGTCTATGGTAAGGAGGTGGGGAGGGGCAGAACGGGGAGTGGGTGCTAATGGATAGGGGTTTCTTTGGGGCGGCAATGAGATGTTCTGAAGTTAGATAGTGTTGATGGCTACATAGCTCTAGAACATACTAAAAACCATTGACTTGTGTACTTTAAATGGGTGAATTTTATGTTACTTGAAGTATATCTCAATAGAGACAATTGAGAATGCAAATAAACAAAAAATCTACTGCATTCATCCAAGCAAAATACAATGAAAGTGTAAACTAAAGTTGTAGCAGAGGGGGCCGGCCCGGTGGCGCACTCGGTAGAGTGCGGCGCTTGGGAGCGTGGCGGCACTCCCGCTGAGGGTTCGGATCCCATATAGAGACTGGTCCGCTCACTGGTTGAGCGCGGTACAGGCGCGACACCAAGGGTTGCGATCCCGTTGCCGGTCGCGGTATGGGCGCGACACTGAGGGTTGTGATCCCATTACCGGTCACGAAAAAAGACAAAAAGAAAAAAAGAAAAAAAATAATAAAGTTGTAGCAGAGGAGAGGTCAGTTTTGAGAGTCATTTCTACCCCAAGGAGCCTACGGTCTGGATTGGAAGATGAAACGAATGCAATAAAACAGAGAACGGTACAGGGTCATTTCCACTGTGCTAACTGTAAACATTACAGACAGAGAGATCAGTGTAAATTAGAAAGTCAAGATTGGCCTCCTGGAGAAGGCCAACTTAAACTTGGGAAGAAGTGAGTCAGGGGATGATGGGCTGGGTGGGTATTTGGTGAGCAACCGAGTCTGTATCCGCTTGAGAGAGAAAAGAAATACAACAATACTTGGGCAGCCTCACACCGACCTGACGATACTGAGCAGCGCCTCCCCTGAAGTAGTCAGTGCAGAGTCTTCCACCGATAACCCCTCTTAGAGTTTCCAGAAAACACCCCCATGACTCAATGACCAGGTGTATACAAAATACCCATAAATCTTAAGACAATCACCCCAACCACCAAGGACCAAACCCTCCGTGGTCCAGGGCATCACAGGTGTGAACGTTCGGTAAGATCTCAAGACTGATCGTCTTTCTATATTGAAGGCTCATATAATCCCCTTTCTCTGACTGGTCTTTCATTTCAACATTTCCTAAATCACGTGTCAGTAAGGCTGTGTTGATTCAAGGTCAATATCTTGACAACTCCTTTTTGTCTACACTGATGACACAACCAGATTGTCAGTACTGGATTAGTGTATTTTACACAGGTCCTGTTCATAATACCAGCAGTGGGTTTTATTATTATTATAAAACAATAACAATTTGCATGTAGAGGACTCAATCCTTCCAAACCTCTTAAGAAATGTGTTGGTATTTGTTAAGCTTTAAACTTAAGGCATTTCAGAGCTTAAGTCGACAGCACACCTGCAGCTCTTCTCAAGTCCTCAAATCAGGTGTGGCGAGGGGGGGACAGGAAAACAATCGGCAAATCCCATCATTATGCATTTCTCGGTTGATTGGGCTGGAGGGGGTTTCCCATCTTTGCCAAATGTAATCTGAGAATCTGGAGAACATTGACAATTAAAAGAAAATTCATTCAATATAATTGAAATCCCAGTGATGAAGCAGGTTTTCCTCAACACACGCTCTAAGACCCAGCAGCACTTCGTTCTGGAAGCTGGCACACACCAAAGCCAGGACACGGGAGGAACAGTTGAATTTGTCCCCCTCCTCACCAACAGTTGTTGTCTTCTGTGTTTTGTTGTTGTTGATAACAGCCATGCTAACTGATGTGAGGCGATACCTCATCATGATTTGATTTGCATTTCCCTGATGATCATTTCCCTGATGAATGAAGCAACTTTTCACGTACCTGTTGGCCACCCATGTGTCTTCTCTGGAGAACTGTCTATTCAAGTCTTCAGCCCATTTTTAAATTGGGTTATTAGGGCTTTTTGCTATTAAGTTGTGGGAGTGCCTTATATATTTAATAGTAGATAAAGTGGGAAACATTCAACTTACTGGAGAATTATCTCACATTTTGCCTTATTTTACAAATGAAAATCTTCCCTCTGCATAGGAAACCCCCGTTTCTAGAGAAAGCTCCTCAGCCCTGGCAGCATCTCTGATCTGAGCATGGCTGCTGTGCCGCGCCTTCCTCCAGCCCTCCCTTGGAGAGCCAGCATGTGCACCAACAGTGCCTTCTCCAAGAAGTGACCATAGACACTCTTCTCCCTCCACTGCCAGGGGATCCCAAGGCTTTGGAGAAACAGAAGAGGCTCTGCTTCACGAAAAAGCAGCATTGTCCTGCCCAGCACCACTGAGTAGACAAGGGCCACCACTAACCAGGACAAGAACTATGACTACACGTGCTCAACCAAACAGAACTGCCCTCTGGAGAACTGGACTACGTGAAGCAGAGAAGAGACGTCCAGCTGCGCTGGAGCACTGGAGCTGAGAGGTGAAGATGTAGAATCAGGAACTGGCAGCCATCTGCATTGACTCTCAGGCCAGATGAGTCAGTGCAGAAAGGGGCCTCTGAGAACTGAGTGAAAGAAAGCTCAGTTGGTTAGAGCACCGCCTTGTAACACCAAGGTCAAGGGTTTGGATCCCAGTACTGGCCAGCCGCAAAAAAAAAAAGCAAGCAGAAGTAGCATTTACCCCGACTCTGCAGCACCTAGTCCCGCACCACCTGAGACGTGGCTTCTCGTCACCTTCCAACCTTGGATCCCACAATGTGTCTGAATCCTCACCACCCATCTCCTATCCACCAAAGCCCTTTGTGTGTCGGTGGGTGTATTTGTGTGTGAGTGGGTTTTCTTCCTCACAAACAAAAGAGCTTGAACAAAACCAAGAATAGGAACCACGTCCTGGGCTTCTCAGTTTCCCCCGGTCCTCTTCTCACCTCTCCCACATCCACATCCAATGACCCCTGCCCCCATTCAAGTCCTAAACATTAAGAGAATACGTTAGCATGAGACAGTCCCAGAAGACATCCTTTCCCATGGAACAATGGCAAGCGATGTCCAGCAGCTTCTAGAGACTTCATCACCGAACCCTTACACCAGGCAATCGTTCCGCTGCATAACCAACAAAACAGAGGTCTGCTTATTTAAACATTTAAAACATTTATTTTTAAAAGCACCAGAAGGTTCCCAAGAATGTGGACCTTTGCAGTTGAACCATTCCCATCTTTCAGTGAATTCCAACTTACTACAAAGAACCGTGGACATCTGCCCCCTTAACATGCTGCTTAATTTTCATCATGCTAAATTTTCTCAAATCCTTCCTTTAATGCAAACATTTTCCTACATAATTGGATATATTATTGCACAACACTTTACTAACTAATGAAGTTAATCTAACTTAATGAAATGGCAGGGCTGAGCCTTGGCCCAGAAGGATTTGTCTACTGTTTAATGTTGGAGGAGCCCACTTCAGGGTTAGCGTTCACACTTGTTACCAAACACGCAGACGTCCTTACGATGGTGGGAAACAGAGGTGGCCACCCGAACAACTCTCCACATTTGTCTCTGCCACCTCCATCTCTCACCTGCTTTACACAAGAGCCCCCACCTGTCCTCCTGATTCTGATTCATTTCTTCCCTGATATAGCCCATCCTCCTCGAAGCAGCCAGAGTGATCTTTGGAAAACACACATCAGGCCATGTCCACCTCCTGCTTAAAAATCTCCAATGGATTCCAATGTCACTGAAAATAAACTCTACACTCCTTACATCACTCACAGTCTGGTGGGATCTGGGCTCTCCTACCTCTGACCTTATCACTGGCCACAACCCCTCACTCACCCAGCTGCCTCCACTTGGGACGTGCTTCCCACCTCGGGCCTGCCTGGAACACCGTCCCCAACAAGGGTCAACAAAGGCCTCCCCGGGTAGACTTCCTGTGACCATGCCCAGTCTGAACACTCCTCCCCCCACACCTCACACCCAACCCATCTGCATCACTGGTCACTGTCTATCCTGCCACATGGTCCTTATTTTATAATCTTCATAGCACTTATCACTTTTAGACATTGTCCTCTGCCTACATTCAATTTTATTGGTTTTATTGTCTCCACCTGCCAGATTATAAATTCCATCAAAACCAGGACCTTTCTTTCTTGGTCTCTGCTGTATTTGCAGGCTCTAAAACAGTGCCTGGCACATGATCGTGACTCCAAAAATATTTGTTGAAAGAATGATCCTCTAACTTCAGATTGAAAGAGTTACAATTTTTTAGACAGTTTTCCTCAAAAGACTTTTTTCCCCAATTATAAGGCCAAAGTACTAAGTTCTTGCTTAATATTACTTCTGTCACTGATAATAGAAATAATAGTAACCATGTGGTTTCAAAATACCACGCTATATTAAATATCTAAGCAATCTGTATTTATTATAGGTCAACCAGAAAAGAACTGAATATTACCTGTCTACTATAACTGGATTATATTCTCAGAAGAATCATGTCATTTTGGAGCTTTACCTTCTAATTTTCTTTGGTATTATATATTTTTATTCCCTGCAAATTAATGGGCAATTTTTTCCATTTTGTGGGCAAATCAGGAAAAAAGATATTAAAATCTGAATCAGGCAACAGACCTTCTAGAAATGATCTGACTGGTGTATGTTAGATCATAAGGTTTCTGAACAAAGGAATAAATACGTGTGTTCCTGGAAAATATTTTATTGAAACTTATCATCAACATGGTCTCTCTGTAGGAACAAATCCAGAAGGGGATGGAGAAACAACTAGGTCCAGTGGATATTATGGTTTCCCAAAAACAGTCTCTTGTAAACCTGGCTAGCATGTGTTCACATATGCCATGTCTCTCCCCTTCTCTCTCTTTTTATACTAACATCATCATTATAGCTTCTATTTGCATCCCACACTCCAAGCACTATCCTAAGCTTCTCAGAAGTATTATCTCTTAAAATAACCTCAGAAAGTAGATGTTACAATGTCCATTTTACAGATCAGATAACTGAGGGTTAATAATGTTCAGAGCTAACTGTAAACCTCAAGATCTTCACTATCACACTATACTTGGATTTCCTTCTAGAACTTCTGTATACATAGATTTTAATTTGGAGAGGTCAAAACTTTAAAGCAACATAGAATTCTTATACAAACCTGCCTGGGAAGATATAAACGTTTCAAAGATTCTTTTCTTCTCAATAAAAATGAAGGAATCTGAAGCCTGCATTATACTCACTAGTAAAAATGATGACAGTATTAATAACCACCTTGTTGAATTCATCATCACAAGCAACCTTTCTCTCTTTCCTTGATTTCATAAACACTGCTTATTAAGTCTGGGCCAGATGCCTACAGACATCTCGGAAGACAGTGTTTCATCATCTGAATATTTGGACATTTGAAGAAAAAAAAAACTAACTTGTTCCAAATTCCTGCCTTTATAAATGTTTTCAAGGCTCAATGGAAATCCAGCTCCTGCTTCTCTGTGCCCCTCAAATGACCACCCACAGATGCCTCTTCTGTTATGAAAGACTTTTTCAGAAACCAGAAACTGTCTAAGAAAACAATTATTTCTTTTCAGAATTCTTCTGAGTCTGCTCAAAACCGAGAAACTACAGGGAATTTGATTGGAATCACAAATAGATCTAAGAGTAATAGCAAGGAAAGACAGATAAGCTGAGATAATCAGCACTTCAGCATGGGTTCCTAATCAAATAATGCTTTGATTTTCATTATTTTCTTTAATCTATAATACCTTTTCCCAGCATATACCAAAACTTTGATTTCATGTTTGCATAAAAATGAATACCGTTTCTATATTTGTGTTGTGTCTTATTGACTGGAATTAAGTTCACCATCAAATAAGGATTTTAAGGTTTTCTTTAACACTCAAGGCTTGTCATATTCTCTACCCTACTACAGAAAACCCAGTGACTATTCCTTTTTAGACTACTGATATCTTTTTAAATCACTGGCTTCCATCTAATTCAGGCAAGGCCCTAATGGCATTTTCGAAGAGAGTCTCTTCTACATGCAGACATAGGTCAGTTGCTGATTTATTTTAGTCCAGTCCTTCTGACTCCATTACAGTCACTCATATTCAATACTGGGAGGTGCCTCTGGGACCAGGAGGTTGAACCGCGTGATGCTTAATTGTATGTGTCAACTTGGCTGGGCCATAATGCAAAGATATTTGGTCAAACATTACTCTGGATATTTCTGTGAAGGTGTTTTTTTGGATGAGATTAACATTTAAATTTGTGGACTGTGGGCCGGCCCAGTGGCACACTGGAGAGTGCGCTGCTTGGGAGCGCGGCGGCGCTCCCACCAAGGGTTCGGATCCCATGTGGAGACCGGTTCCCGCTCACTGGCTGAGCGTGGTGCGGGCGCAACCCGATGGTTGCAATCCCGTTGCCGGTCCCCGGTACGGGCACGACACCAAGGGTTGCGATCCTGTTACCGGTCAGTAAAAAAAGACAAAAAGGCTATTGTGAAGAGTGCTGCAATGAACAATGGGGAACAGGTATACCTTCGACTTGATGATTTCCATTCCTTTGGATATATTCCCAGCAGTGGGATAGCTGGGTCATATGGTAGATCTATCTGCAACTGTTTGAGGAACCTCCAAACCACCCAAATGTCCATCATCGGATGAGTGGATACGGAAAATGTGGTATATCTACACAATGGAATACTACTCAGCTATAAAAAC
>NW_007737079.1:53810-54309 GCF_000696425.1 Galeopterus variegatus
TGGGTGGCCACAAATCCTTACCTGAGAGGGGGCCAGTGGTGGGAAGGGAAGTTGAGGACAGCGGACAGTGTTTGGAGATGCAGATATGGAGTGATATGATATGATATGATATGATATGGAGCTGCAGATATGGAGCCAGATGTCCCACACAAGGCCTGCTGAATGGCACAGAGGCTGGGGACAATAAAATGACAGTGGCACTCTTTAGCATGACAGTTTTTTCCTGACAGCAGGTAATGGCTTACATGCAGAAGCAAACAAAACAGCTGACTGAATGGACCCAAGACTGGGATTTTGTGGACAGACAGAGAGCAGCAAGAGATTAAGGGCTTTGAGGTTTTAACAAGAGAGTGGTAAAATGATGTATCATGGGATCTCTCGGCAGGCTGAAAAAGAAGTGAGGGGAAGACTACGGTTGCTGACCTGGTAAAAAGGGAGAGTAGGAGAGGGTCCAGAGATCTTGGAAATAAATGCATGAGCAAGCAAGCAGAAAGTCTTT
>NW_007737079.1:55564-56934 GCF_000696425.1 Galeopterus variegatus
TGGAGGTGATGTATTGCAACTCTGAAGCTAAGTCACTGAATATGTCCTCCACCAGTGGATGCTGAAGATCAACCCCTGCGGTGGCAGTTGGGGAGGAAAAGAGAACATGACCCAAGTGACAGAGCTCTCAGGAAACAAGGGGGAAGTAACGGGGAAATGATAAGACAGCCAAGAAGGGTAGGATGTGGCGTGTGCATGAATTTCACTGGGAAGCACATGGGTCATACCGTTTTGTGGACTGATGGCAAAGTAGTGTTCTGGAAGTGACAGTGATCACAGCTCCAATGGGTCTACAGAGTGCGGTCAATTGTAATGGGCCTACAGAGTGTGGTCAAATGGAAGTCACTGCCCCCCAAAAAATGCACTTTCTTAGGCAAGAATCAGATCATAGTAAAGGCAAGATTTGGGGGAGGGAGTTGATTTTTAGTGGACCAGGGGTCTAAAGGCCCTGTTGAAAAGTTGTGAGGAAGTCAACTGAGGAAGGAAGGGGGCAAGCTGGAGAGAAATAAGGATGACCTTCGTTGTGGAAATTAATCACATTTCATTTTGTGTAAGTGTTTTGTTTTCACAAATATCTCTAAGGTTTGTCAGGTCTGGGTCCAGAGCAGACCAACAATAATGATCCATTAGTATACAGTCAACATTCCTTTTCCCTTGGAATTATCTCAGCAATGACAAGATACATTGTTTAGAGTCCAGGTTTATTCCATTTTAAAGTTTAAATAATTCAGTGAACAGAAGAAAGACTTTCATTTGTAGATCTCAACAGAACATAAGCCAGGAAGTATTTGCAGAGATATTACGTCCCAGAAGGTGAAAAAAAAAATACTCATCTGATAACCGGAGTTAAACTTTTAACAAAAACTAGTTGCATGGACCACTTGACTCATGTTTTGATCTAGCAGCCAAAAGAATTTGCAAAAACTGTAAGCGTGACCTCTTGAATGATATGCTCATTAAAAAGGTTTATCCGGGGGCTTTCAAATGGATAAAGAAAGTACTGTAATATGAAGATTCATTTATAATATCCTCCATTTGGTACCCTAACAAATAGCTACTGGGAGTGTAAGTCAGTGCATCTTTGGGGAGAAACAATTAACACAAGTCTTAAAACTTTGTATGCCCTTTAACCCAGTAGTTCAACTATTGGGTATTATTCCTAAGGGGAAAAAAATCATAGATATGTACCAGGTTTAGTCATAACTGGTGAGAACCCAAATACCCAATGATAGAGGGATGGTTAAATAACTGGTCTTATAATGCGCAGGATACTGCAGAGCCACTAACAATGATAGAGGCACATGACATATTGTATGGTAGGTTGGTCATGATTTATTGGACTAAAATCATGTTATAAAAATATTTACATG
>NW_007737080.1:0-232 GCF_000696425.1 Galeopterus variegatus
AAGTATTTCTCTCATAGTAGATTTAGATATGGAGTGTTAGTGCCTTGATTCTAACCACAGCTGAACCACTTACTAGCTGGGCAACCTTGGGCAACTCACCGCTCTCTGCCTCAATGTGCCCCATTAGTGCAATGGAGACAAAAATAGTACCTATCTCATAGGTATTATTGTAAGAATTAATGAGCTAATGTATATAAAGCTCATAGCTCACACTTAATAAATAATAACAATT
>NW_007737080.1:3395-3607 GCF_000696425.1 Galeopterus variegatus
AAATAAAATAATTAGCAGTAGTGATAGAGACAAGAAGGAAATAAAAAGGGGATTATGATAGAAAGTAAATGGTGGTGGGGTGAGGGTGGTGTGTAGTGATAGAGTGTTTCAGAAAAGCTTCTCTGTATTGGTTACATGTCAACTAATTTTGAAAATCAGGAGAAAAGCATTGGGGGAATAGAGAACAGCAAATATAAAGGCTCTATAGCAGG
>NW_007737080.1:4983-5250 GCF_000696425.1 Galeopterus variegatus
TTCCTATTCTTAAGATACTGAGCTCACCTATCTTATTCTGTGAGATGGTGAGGAGGCGTGTACAAAAGCACCTTAGCAATCTAGATGGGTATATGGAGATCCAGGGACCTCAAGTCTCAAATAAACCAGTAGCTGAAAATACCAAGATACAGTAATTATCTTCATTTCCTTTACACATTGTTGCCCACAGTTAACTAGGCAAGAAGAAAACCTTAGGATCAGAGAAGGGTTGATCTCAATATGAGAATGTTTTGAGGATAATTTGCT
>NW_007737080.1:6135-23967 GCF_000696425.1 Galeopterus variegatus
AAGAATTAATGAGCTAATGTATATAAAGCTCATAGCTCACACTTAATAAATAATAACAATTATCATTAGTAGTAGTAGTAGTAGTTTCCCCTTGTAAAGTAGCAAGTTCAATAGGAAAACTATCATCCTATCATATGACTTCATATAACAAAATATTGCCCTGTAATATCTGTTTATACATCTCTATCCCCAACTACTATCCTTGAATCTGGAAAATTAAGATCAAGTCTAAGAAACAGCTTGGAGAGAAAGACAAGAACATCTGACTTCTAAATACCACCATCTACCCCATTTTTCCCGGATCTACAGTCCTATGTGGCTGCTGATAAATCACTATTATTAAATTCTCCAGCTACTCTTAGAAGACATCTTTTCTAAAATGCCTAAAATTTTCTATGATTTTGTATGAACAAGTTCCATAGAAATGTCATTTGCCCTCTGATAGTAGTACTCTGTTCACATATCCAATAAAAATTTTAACTCATTACATCGCAATTTTTCAGTTTATGTTTTGACCAAAATATAACAAAAACTCTGAGCCCCTTGAGGTAATAGAGCATTATGTATCTGTCAGATGCCTAAAGAGGCACTTGGTGCACTATGGTCCTCAGTATGTGTTTTTTGGACAGATGGATGGATAATTAAACGAATTTTTAGATGAATAAATAAATGACTTTGAAAGAAAAATTGTCAAATATTTCCAAATCTAATTTTTTATGAATTTATCCAGTCTTTCCTGACTCTGCTTTACTATCCTTGGTTTTGTTTCCTGGAATTCTCTTTCCAAAATACTTATTCCACTCACATTACTTTCTAGCAAGATCCTCTTTGCTTTCCTTTGCTTTTAAGTTTTTTATTTTTCTATTTACTTCAAAGTCGTTACTACTGCCCACTCCAATCCCTTCAAAATGAAACACCCCAGGCCCCACCTCCCACATCCTATTCATAGAGGTTACCCTGAAAAACCATCATAAGAAGCAGCCAAACATCTTGGGGTGTTTTTCTGACTTCCTTTCAGGAATGACAAGAAGCAAAACTTTGGTAGGTTATTTTAATGACTTGCCATGCTCTGAAGACCCATAAATCAGAACAGCCTTCTCTATTTGAGTTCACTGAAGAATGGCTCATACTGTAAGTGTGATGCCCAAAAGATGCCCTGCTCAATGCCTTGTTCAGCCCTGAGTTTAAAATACTTTAGTTGTTGAGATCAAGCCAGAGAAGAAACAGTTTGTGCACCAAGTTCATACTCAAGACCTGCCCTACACTATCACCACCTTTCCCTGTGACATTTCCAGGCTCGAGGCTTTCTGCTTCTTACCGCTGGTCTCTGACCATCACGTAGCTATTTCCATCACTATATCCATCCCATTGTCTCAAAAATAGAGTGGTTTGTGTTACTATTATAACACCATTCCACCTACCAACTACAGTGCCAGTCTTGGTGCAGTCAGGGGTTATGCAGAGCGGTAGAAGATGCCTCTTCCCCATCCACAACAGAGGGCTTTGTCTTCTTTATTTTGCTATATATCAGTTCCCATCCTGATGTAACAATGAGCTAAATAGCACCATGAGTTGTAACTAGGAAAATCAATTCTCTGGAGGCCAGAGGCAGCCAGTTAGGAATAAAAGTCCTGAAGGAATAATTTAAAAGTTGATGTATGCTTCATCCAAGGAACATAGAAACACAACTTTTGAATTGCACAGAACAAGTAAGGAAAATGGCTAATTTCCCAGGACTGGTGGTGGGAAATGTTTGGATGTATGACATGCCCTCTAGAGTGTGATGTATATTTCCAGTTACACTTCCCACAAAATTGTATCACTTAGAGATGCTGGATCCTTGGGAAAACTGAGATATGTCCAAACCCAAAAGTAATCCAACTGCATACATTGCTTGAACAGTTCACTCACATTTGCAAAGAAGGCCTTAAGTACTAATTCCTTAATCCAAAGTATATTTCTGATTTTATTAGTGTCTTCTACCTGTGCTTAATGATTATCTACCATGTCAGATACCGTGCTAGGCACCAGACACACTTGTACAATGATGAACAAGGGAGAAACAGTTCTTTTTTTCATAAATCAACCTGTAATTGACTCTCCCATGTATGAAACCATAAGTGGTTTGTCTGAACCTCTCACCTAGAAATAACAGGCTTGCACTAGTAATTTCCCTTCTGTGTGTAAACATTGTAATTCCTAAACTACATGATCGGTTACAGGGTGGCAGGTATTTGTTTTTGGCTACTCACCACATTGACCATAATAAATAGTACACTTTAAATATCAAGACAATATGTGATGCACTAAATTGTATTTTACTACATGCACAATTTTCATTCCCATAGCCTCACACTAATTTAAAATTCTCTTACAGAATAAACTTTAACCAATTAAATGTTCCATGATAAATAACATTTGGTTCTATCTCAATTTTATTCTAACAGTATGATCTGAATTTCACATCTTTCAGAAACTGTTCTATTAAAATTACTTGCATGTAATACTCTCAATGGCCATACTTGAAAGTTATAAAGATGTCAAAAGATTACAGAATTACTTCTTAATTAAAAAAAAAAAAAGTCTCATCAGTGATCCATGGAAAGTCTATGAGACATTCTTCCATAAACTGCTGGTGATGAAAAGATGTGTTAAGCTGGAGATGAAAAGATTCAGAGAGGGCTTAAAATGTACTTTGTTTTGAATGGCTTCAGGCGATAAATCAGAACAAATATGTATTTGTAGGGAGTTCGGTTCAAAGCAAAAATTTTTGAAGTTCTGTTTATGTTTAATTTTAAATGCTTGAAAAAACCTCAATTCAGCTTCTTTCAAATATTTATTAAAGGTACGTGAAGATACAGAAATAATGAAAGTGTCAATAAGACGAATACATAATGTATTTCAAATTCTCATGAGAATAAACATTGATTACAGAGAAAATAGTGCCAGATCATTATTTTAAAAAAAGAAAAAAAAAAACACCTAGATTTTAGCCCGTTGCCCATCTCACAACTGCTTCATGAAACAAAGACCAGTTGAAAATTCCATGGCACTTGCCCTGACTCAGAAAAACTGAGCAACCACCGCTTCTTTCCTTCAAAATGTGCTCTTACAGAGAACCAATCACAGCAACTGAAATTTCAGAACAACTGTGAAAGGTTAGAAGTGGGCCATATATTCTAGGAGCTATAAGCCCTGCAAGTAAAGGGCTATAAATGCAAGTTAGGGCAGGAACTATTGCTATAGCAAGACACACTGAAAGATTTATTTTTCCGTGTCACATTTGCTTAGAAAAGAGAATGGGCCAGGTAAGATAAGAAAAAGACAGACCAATGACCACATAAAAGTGCACAAGGTGAAAGTGGACTAGTTGCTAGAACTAGTCCTTCAGGTATTTTTTTGAAATGAGGATTACAGAGACATTCAAGCAGAACATAGAGTTTGAATACTTCTTTCCTTCTTTGAGACTGAGTTCAAATAAAATAATGAATATGAATTGATAGAAAAGCAATTAAGAACAATGGAAAAGGAAGAAAACATGAAACAATCATTAGAAGACAATATACTTCGAAATGTTTTACATGGAAAACAAAAACCTAGAGAATTTTGAGATCACAACATACACAAACAATGTTAATTTAATTTCAATTTTTACAAAAGTTGCCAACTTTAATCTTACTGCTTTGCTAAATATTCATACGAAGTTTGATCAACGAACAGGACAGCCTGCATCCATTTTTGCTTGTAACTGTATTTGAGAACTCTACAATTTACAATATTTTAGCCAACATTAATAACAATAATAAGACAACTAAAAATATGCCTAATTTTAAAAGCACAAAAGACTTGTATTAATAAATAAAAAGTGTTTACTGAAATATGTAAACAATTTGAATAAATAAAAAGACATAATATGGTACTAACCAGAAATAATGTTGAAAATTAATAATTTTCTTAAATTAATATATAAATTTAAGAGGTACAAATCACATCTTCAATAGTATTTTGGGGATACTGACAAAATGATTCTAAATTTCAGCTGGAAATAAATAAATGTGCTAAAAATCAAGAATGTTTTGTAAGCGCAAGATAATGATATCATTATTTTGAAATCAAAATATTTTTATATCAATGATGTCATATGATATCTTTATAAAGATATATTAAAGGAACAAATACAGTAACATATCTGAGTATAACAGAATTTAGTAGGTGACAAATTAGATATTGGCCTCTTTAATTTGGAGATGATAAACCATTCAATAAATTGTATTGTAACAATTGACTAGCTAGTTTTTAGAAAGAAAAATCGTATCTTATAATGTTTACCTACATAAATTGCAAAAGAGTTAAATCTGAAAACAAACTACTAAAAATGTAGAGACTATGTAAGTTATCTTGGAATAAATAAGGATTTCTTAAGCATATCCCCCACACCCCCAAAAAAGAATTATAGCATATTTGATAATAAGATTTAAGGCACAGCCGGTGAGCAGCATAAACATGGCTGTGACTGGCACCGCAGGTGAGGCGGTAGCGAGTGGGGGCTGTGGAGTGTCATGGGCGGTGGTGGCGCCTCTCCCTGAGCAGGACCGCAGCGGGGCCTCAGCGCTGATCCAGTCCATGTACGAGAGCAGAGAGCTGGGCAGTCTGGAGACCATGGAGACACTCACAGAGCTGTGCAACAAGCTGAACCCAGGGTTGGGGGGGACGTCTGCAGTTTATCAGCCATCAAGATGTTGCAGTTTATCAGCCATCAAGATGCTACAGGTTGTCAGCCATCAAGTGAGAGAGTTCCCCGACTTGTTTTCAGACCAGCTGTGTAGCTCCTTACCTGGCAGTAGTGGTAATGGTGGCAGTGGCAGCAGTAGCAGCAGCAATGGCAGGAGCAGAAGTGGCAGAGCCATTGCCCCTCGATGCAGCCCTCATTCAGCCAGATCCCATTACTTTCCTTCTCTCAGTTGGCCTCCTCCCCCCAGGCTCCAGCCCTGCAGGTTAAGGTCCCTCCCACCACAGTTTCCACCCCACCTGAGGGCTACTCCTGTTCTTCAGCCCTTCCCCCAGCCCCAATCTCAACCTCAGCTACAGCAACAGATGGTAATGATCACCTGGACTTTCAGCACTGCTTGGCAAATGAGAATCATCTAGCAGCCTTTGAAATACCAGAATGTGGCTACCAGCTTTCAAGTCCTTTAGCCTCAAGTCCAAAGCCTGATGACATCCTCCCAGGTACAGCCAGTCACCATCCAGCAACAGGTGCAGACAGTATGGAACCAGCAGGTGCTGACACAAACAACCAATGATATGCTGCAAACACTTGCCCCAGCCACGATGCAGACGGTTGCTGCACCTCAGGTTCAGCAGGACCAGGTCCTAATCCAGACTCAGATCATCAAGACAGATTCCATTGTTCTGACCACACTGAAGTCAGAGGGCAACCCTGTCACATCTGCTGTCCAGAACCCAGCCCTCAGCACCCCCATCCAGATGGCTGGCCTTCAAGTACCAACCCTATGGGCAACAATGGGACCATTCTGACCACAATGGCTGTGAAGATGCAGCAAGAGAAAATGCCAATTAAGCCGGTACTCTGAGAGGTCGAGCAGCTCGAGCCCCCCAAAGAAGGAGAAAGTCAGATGACACGCAATATCATTGAAAAGTGATAGCACTCCTCCATCAACGACAAAATTGGGTTGAAGAACCTGGTCATGGGGACAGATGCCAAAATGCACAAATCTGTTGTTCTGAGGAAGGCCATTGATTACTTCCAATACTTGCAGCAGGTCAGTCATAAACTGCACCAGGAAAACATGGTGCTGAAGCCAGCAAATCAGAAAAACAAGTTCCTGAATGGCATCGACTTAGGCAGTCTGGTGGACAATGAGGTGAGTCTGAAGATCGATGGCTTTAAACAAAATGATACTCCCCCCAACCCCAGGCCTCTGACTCAAGGTCCCAGGCTGGCTTCTCCTCCTACTTTATCGACTATGAGCCAGGAAACCTTCTGTTGGATGCGGCAAAGGTCAAATATCAACTTGACTCTCCTCCTGTAGTGCTGGACATGGAGATGCCCAAATTCTCCATTCACCCATAAATGCTGCTGTATGTCTTCACCTTCCTGTGCCTCTCCTTTAACCCCATGACTTCCCTGCTGCAATGGAGAGGGCCCCACGATTCTGACCAGCAGCCATACTTAGGCTCTGGCTGCAGCGTACTTTCATTTGAGTTAGGTTTCGGCAGCTGGTTTGACTGGATGATGCCCATTCTTCTCTTATGGCTGGTAAATGGTGTGATTGTCCTGAGCATCTTTGTGAAGCTGTTGGTCTGTTGGTTCACTGGGAGCCAGTGATCTGGCCACACTTGTGGTCCTCAGTAACCTTCTGGAGGCACCAGAAGCAGGCAGACCAGAACCTCGCTGGGGGGATTTTGATACTTCTGGCAACCTAAAAGCCTGCCTGTTAGTTTTGGGCTGGGCACTGTCCCCCTCCCACCTGCACCTGGCCTGCAGCATCTCCTGGAATGTAATCGCTGCAGCCTGCAGCAACTGTGCCTGGTGTGCTGGCTGCTCAAGAAAGTCTTCTAGCATGGTGGGCCATCACAGCCACTGAAGAGGGCTTTGAGACAAAGCTAAGACCAATGCCCAGGATGTGGCCTTGGCCTATCACACACTGACAGGCTGCACATCACAGGGAAGCTTCCTGCAAAGATCTGCCAGTTCAGTACTACGCATGGCTTTGTGTGCTATGAACCTGGCTGAATGTGTAGAGGAGAAAATCCCTACCCGGCATGCTAGCTGAAATTCATCTGACTGCTGCCTTGGGGCTCAAGACTCGGTGTGGAGACCAGGAAGCTCTGCTACTTGATCAGTCAAACCCAGAGTTTATGTGGCCGTGAGCACAATACTGTCCCTGACTCCCTACACTGACTCTGCCAGCCCCTGGGCCAGAAGTTTTTCATGGAGCAGAGTTGGTCAGTGAAGTCGGCTGCCAGGGAGAGTCTGTACCATGTCCAGAGGAACCCAAACAATCGCATTGCCCAGATCCACTGGGCCTTCTGCAAGAACCTGCTGGAACAAGCCATGGAATCCGTGGTGAAATCTCAGGCCAAAAAGAAGCCTGGAGACCAGGAAGGAGAGAGTTGTGAATTCTCCAGTGCTCCGGAGCGCCTGAAATTACTTGATTCTTTTGTGGACTCTGTGAGGATCATGACCCCACCATTCTCCAGCAGCTGGAGCTCTCAAGTGAGCCCTTGTTCTGGACATCGTCTGTCAGTGGTGGATGTCCACAATCATTACGGCCATCAGCTGGCTTCAGGGAGATGACATAGCTGTGTGCTCTCATTTTACCAAAGCACAGCATGTCCTCAGGCCCTGGAAGTAACTGAGAACCCCCAGGTGAAGTCGTCTTCCACACCTTCATAACCATGCAAGCCTCATTCTCCAGGAGAACAGATGGGTAGCAGAGTGCTTTTTGCCATTGCAAGAGGACCAGTGGCCACCTATGGAGCAGCCTCAATGTCAGCGGGACCACCCCTTACCCTGCCCTCAATCACATGGTCCAGCTGCTCACCTGTGACCTGCTACTCTCTCTACAGAGAACACTCTGGCAAAAGCAGGCAGGCACCAGCCAGGCCCTGGGCAAGACTTTCCATGGGTCAAGCCCAGAGCTGGCTGGCTTCCAGCAGCACTGGGCAGCTTGCGCAGGCTGGCACACAGCTTCCACCTAGCAAGGTGTTCTTGCACTAAGCCACTGTGCACCTAATGGCAGGAACGGCCCCACTCACACCCATCAGCTGCTGGAACACAGCCTGCAGCTGGGCACCATGCAGAATGCCAAGTGCAGAGAGGTGGACACCTGGCCTGACAAACAAGAGTGGGCCACCGCTATCTGCTGGCCTGCCACCACCTTCCCCTCTCCTTCCTCTCCTCCCTGCGCCAGTGGGCAGTGGAGGCCATCTGCAATCTGCAGCCTGGAGAAGGTGGGCAACCAGCAATCCTGCAACAACTGTCAGNGACCACAATGGCTGTGATGATGCAGCAAGAGAAAATGCCAATTAAGCAGGTACTCTGAGAGTTCGAGCAGCTCGAGCCACCCAAAGAAGGAGAAAGACAGATGACATGCAATATCATTGAAAAGTGATAGCACTCCTCCATCAATGACAAAATTGGGTTGAAGAACCTGGTCATGGGGACAGATGCCAAAATGCACAAGCCTGTTGTTCTGAGGAAGGCCATTGATTACTTCCAATACTTGCAGCAGGTCAGTCATAAACTGCACCAGGAAAACATGGTGCTGAAGCCAACAAATCAGAAAAACAAGTTCCTGAATGGCATCGACTTAGGCTTTAAACAAAATGATATTCCCCCCAACCGCTGGCCTCCAACTCAAGGTCCCAGGCTGGCTTCTCCTCCTACTTTATCGACTATGAGCCAAGAAACCTTCTGTTGGATGCGGCAAAGGTCAAATATCAACTTGACTCTCCTCCTGTAGTGCTGGACATGGAGATGCCCAAATTCTCCATTCGCTCATAAATTCTGCTGTATGTCTTCACCTTCCTGTGCCTCTCCTTTAACCCCATGACTTCCCTGCTGCAATGGAGAGGGCCCCGCGATTCTGACCAGCAGCCATACTTAGGCTCTGGCTGCAGAGTACTTTCATTTGAGTTAGGTTTCGGCAGCTGGTTTGACTGGATGATGTCCATTCTTCTCTTATGGCTGGTAAATGGTGTGATTGTACTGAGCATGTTTGTGAAGCTGTTGGTTCACTGGGAGCCAGTGATCTGGCCACACTTACGGTCCTCAGTAACCTTCTGGAGGCACCAAAAGCAGGCAGACCAGAACCTCGCTGGGGGGATTTTGATACTGCTGGCAACCTAAAAGCCTGCCTGTCAGTTTTGGGCTGGGCACTGTCCCCCTCCCACCTGCACCTGGCCTGCAGCATCTCCTGGAATGTAATCGCTACAGCCTGCAGCAACTGTGCCTGGTGCGCTGGCTGCTCAAGAAAGTCTTCTAGCATGGTGGGCCATCACAGCCACTGAAGAGGGCTTTGAGGACAAAGCTAAGACCAATGCCCAGGATGTGGCCTTGGCCTATCACATGCTGACCGGCTGCACATCACAGGGAAGCTTCCTGCAAAGACCTGCCAGTTCAGTAGTATGCATGGCTTTGTGTTCTATGAACCTGGCTGAATGTGTAGAGAAGAAAATCCCCACCCGGCATGCTAGCTGAGATTCATCTGACTGCTGCCTTGGGACTCAAGACCCGGTGTGGAGACCAGGAAGCCCAGCTACTTGCTCAGTCAAACCCAGAGTTTATGTGGCCCTGAGCACAATACTGTCCCTGACTCCCTACACTGACTCTGCCAGCCCCTGGGCCAGAAGTTTTTCATGGAGCAGAGTTAGTCAGTGAAGTCAGCTGCCAGGGAGAGTCTGTACCGTGCCCAGAGGAACCCAAACAATCGCATTGCCCAGGTCCACTGGGCCTTCTGCAAGAACCTGCTGGAACAAGCCATGGAATCCGTGGTGAAACCTCAGGCCAAAAAGAAGCCTGGAGACCAGGAAGGAGAGAGTTATGAATTCTCCAGTGCTCCGGAGCACCTGAAATTACTTGATTCTTTTGTGGACTCTGTGAAGATCATGACCCCACCATTCTCCAGCAGCTGGAGCTCTCAAGTGAGCCCTTGTTCTGGACATCGTCTGTCAGTAGTGGATGTCCACAATCATTATGGCCATCAGCTGGCTTCAGGGAGATGACATAGCTGTGTGCTCTCATTTTACCACAGCGCAGCATCTCCTCAGGCCCTGGAAGTAACTGAGAACCCCCAGGTGAAGTCGTCTTCCACACCTTCATAACCATGCAAGCCTCACTCTCCAGGAGAACAGATGGGTAGCAGAGTGCTTTTTGCCATTGCAAGAGGACCAGTGGCCACCTATGGAGCAGCCTCAATGTCAGCGGGACCACCCCTTACCCTGCCCTCAATCACATGGTCCAGCTGCTCACCTGTGACCTGCTACTCTCTCTACAGAGAACACTCTGGCAAAAGCAGGCAGGCACCAGCCCCGCCCTGGGCAAGACTTTCCATGGGTCAAGCCCAGAGCTGGCTGGCTTCCAGCAGCACTGGGCAGCTTGCGCAGGCTGGCACACAGCTTCCACCTAGCAAGGTGTTCTTGCACTAAGCCACTGTGCACCTAATGGCAGGAACGGCCCCACTCACACCCATCAGCTGCTGGAACATAGCCTGCAGCTGGGCACTATGCAGAATGCCAAGTGCAGAGAGGTGGACACCTGGCCTGACAAACAAGAGTGGGCCACCACTATCTGCTGGCCTGCTGCCACCTTCCCCTCTCCTTCCTCTCCTCCCTGGGCCAGTGGGCAGTGGAGGCCATCTGCAATCTGCAGCCTGGAGAAGGTGGGCAACCAGCGATCCTGCAACAACTGCCAGCAGATGATTGTCAAGCTGGGGTGGCAGCACTGCCATCACAGCCTCCTGACCAATAGGCTCAGCCCACCTCCTTCCAGCTGTGTCTCTGTCTCTCTCTCCCAGGACCCGCTCTCTGTCTTCAGTTATTTTCCCTCCTCCCTCTTAGAGCTGTGGAGATAAGCCTTGCCTTTTCAGCTGTCACCTGCTGAGGTTTTGTACCACCTCAGGCCGGCAGGTCCCTTTAAGCTGCTGTCCATAGATAACTGCCAGTGGTCCAGCTGGGCCTGAGAAAAGAGACAGGACAAGAATTGGGGTGTACCCTTGACTTGAAAGCAGCAGGGGGAGCTCCCAAGCTGCCAAGCCCCTGCCTCTAGCCCTCCTAATTCTCTCTCCTGAATGTCTCTCTCCCTTGCTTCCTCATTTTATCAGTCTTTCTATCTGGGGGACATAAGTCTCTGAGCATAAGAAAGCAATTTGCCCTTGTTGCTGTGCCCAGCATACCTTCTCCCCACTTTTTCTACTAATTATTTTATATCAGCATGCTTGACTTTGCCATGATGCAGGGCAAAGTTGCTGTAGCATCTTTATTTCTCTCCCTGGGTCTGCGTGTTCTCCTTTGTGCCCCACTAAGCCAGTTCATTGTTTTCTCTTCATTACACAGGACAGCCAGGGAAGGAGGCGGAGCCCTTGTGAGGTGGTGGGCGGCAGGGGGCAGGCCTGAAGATGGATGAAATAATGTCTGCATTATTTTTTAAATTTTTTAAAAAATAAAAGGTATCTTATTAAAAATAATAAATATATAGAAGAAAAGTTTCAAATTTAAAATAATTACAAGCCATTTAAAAATAAAGACAAATTTGAGGCAAATAGTAACAGGAAAAACAAATTTACAATAACAATATGTAAGGAACACTTAAATAATAATAATAATGATGCAACTTAAAAATGAGTGAAGAACTTGAAGAAGTATTTCTTCAAAGACATACAAATGGACAACGGGTATACACAAATGCTCAGCATCATTAGGCATCAGAAAAATGCAAATCAAACAACTGAGATATCAATTCATACCTGTTAGCATGGCTATTATAAAAACAAAAACAACAACAACAAATAAAAACAAAGATAAGAAGTATTAGCAGAATGTGGAGAAATTGGAAGTCTTGTACACTGTTGGTGGAAATGTGAAATGGTGAAGCCACTATGAAAAACAATGTATTTAAATAATTACCATATGTTCTAGCAATTCCACTTTTAGGTATAAGTCCAAAAGAATTAAAATCAGGTTCTTAAAGAGATACCTGCATTCCCATATTCATTGCAGCATTATTCACAAAAGCCAAGATATAAAAACAACCTAAATGTCTTTGTTAGTCTAGCCAAAGGTTTATGGATATTGCTTATTTTTTCAAGAAACCAACTCTTTGCTTTATAAAATGACTTTGCCATGATGCAGGGCAAAGTTGCTGTAGCATCTTTATTTCTCTCCCTGGGTCTGCGTGTTCTCCTTTGTGCCTCACTAAGCCAGTTCATTGTTTTCTCTTCATTACAAAGGACAGCCAGGGAAGGAGCCGGAGCCCTTGTGAGGTGGTGGGCGGCAGGGGGCAGGCCTGAAGATGGATGAAATAATGTCTGCATTATTTTTTAATTTTTAAAAAATAAATGGTATCTTATTAAAAATAATAAATATATAGAAGAAAAGGTTTCAAATTTAAAATAATTACAAGCCATTTAAAAATAAAGACAAATTTGAGGCAAATAGTAACAGGAAAAACAAATTTACAATAACAATATGTAAGGAACACTTAAATAATAATAATAATGATGCAACTTAAAAATGAGTGAAGAACTTGAAAAAGTATTTCTTCAAAGACATACAAATGGACAACGGGTATACACAAATGCTCAGCATCATTAGGCATCAGAGAAATGCAAATCAAACAACTGTGAGATATCACTTCATACCTGTTAGCATGGCTATTATAAAAACAAAAAACAACAACAACAAATAAAAACAAAGATAAGAAGTATTAGCAGAATGTGGAGAAATTGGAAGTCTTGTACATTGTTGGTGGAAATGTGAAATGGTGAAGCCACTATGAAAAACAATGTATTTAAAGAATTACCATATGTTCTAAAATTCCACTTTTAGGTATAAGTCCAAAAGAATTAAAATCAGGTTCTTAAAGAGATACCTGCATTCCCTTATTCATTGCAGCATTATTCACAAAAGCCAAGATATAAAAACATCCTAAATGTCTTTGTTAGTCTAGCCAAAGGTTTATTGATATTGCTTATTTTTTCAAGAAACCAACTCTTTGTTTATAAATCTTTTATGTTCTTTAATCTCTAATTAATTTTTCTCTGCTATGATTCTTTATTATTTCTATCCTTCTATATACTTTGGGTTTAGTTTGTTCTTGGTTTTTAGTTTCTTGAGGTGTACCATTAGGTTGTTTATCTGAAGTCTTCTTTTTTGATGTAGACATTTATTGCTATAAACTTCCCTTAGAATTGCTTTTGCTGAATCAGTTCATATAACATATTCCTCATTTCTAGAATTTCTATTCATTTTTGTTTTAATTAATCTATTCCTTTGTCAAGTTTCTCATTCTGTTTCTAGACTGCTTTCCTGTTATCATTTAATTTTCTATCTGTATTTTCTTATGATTCCCCAAACATCTTTAAAAGGGTCATTCCTAATTCTACGTCAGACATCTCACAAATCTGCTGTTCTTCTGACTTCATTGTGGGTGCTTTGTTGGTTTCCTTTGGTGCTGTCATATTTTTCTATTGTTTCTCAATTTTTGTGTCTTTACATTAATGCCTGTGCATTTGAGGAGACAGCTACCTCTTCCAAGTTTTATAGGTATCATTTGGTGGTGTTAGATATTTTCTGCTCAATATCAGAACTTTGTTTCTGGTCTGTGTTTTATTTTTTTTTTTTCCATTCTGTAGTGGATTAATAGCAATCACTGTCACTTACACAATGCACAGGAACTAATTTACTGTCCTGTGGTTAATTCCCAGGTTGGGAGAAACTTCCTGTGGCGACCAGAATTTCAGTTCTGTGTCTGAACTAAATTGCTGCCTTATTGTTTCTCAAAGTGGGAAAAACTTTTTGCGTGGACCAGATTTTAAATGTTGGCCTTTTAATCACTTCTGGGTCACATGGGGTCACCACAGACACAAATGGGCTATGTGGAAATTCCAGCCTGGAACTGAGTCTTTTCCATAAACTGTGCCCCCTGCAGTTTTATCACACTGGCCAGTCTCCAGTGTGTGGCACCCATGCCAAACGGAAGGCATAACAGCTGCCAACACTGTGCCCAGTGCTCCCCTGCCAGTTCAGCACCCCCCTCACCGCCCTCAGCCCCAGCACTACAAACATTTGTCATGGGGCAGGCTGCATACAAGTACCACATGAAGACTCACTCACCTCTGGGTGATTCTCTTCTTCTTCTGCTGTGGCCACTCCCTCCTTTGTGGGCCCAAGGGAAGCTTGTGAGTGGCTTTGCTCTCCTGGGAGATGGAATGGTGCTCTCCAAAGTGATATTTATTTATTTAGCCAGTGGTCATGGCTCTCTCCTCACTTGCAGACTCCAAGTAGCTTCATACAACGTTTGCAGCTATCTGCACACAGGTGCCTCACTGATCCAGGGAGCAGCTGAGGTTTGGAATGATCATGGTTCCTCTTCCCNGGGTGGCAGCACTGCCATCACAGCCTCCTGACCAATAGGCTCAGCCCACCTCCTTCCAGCTGTGTCTCTGTCTCTCTCTCCCAGGACCCGCTCTCTGTCTTCAGTTATTTTCCCTCCTCCCTCTTAGAGCTGTGGAGATAAGCCTTGCCTTTTCAGCTGTCACCTGCTGAGGTTTTGTACCACCTCAGGCCAGCAGGTCCCTTAAAGCTGCTGTCCATAGATATCTGCCAGTGGTCCAGCTGGGCCTGAGAAAAGACACAGGGCAAGAATTGGGGTGTACCCTTGACTTGAAAGCAACAGGGGGAGCTTCCAAGCTGCCAAGCCCCTGCCTCTAGCCCTCCGAATTCTCTCTCCTGAACGTCTCTCTCCCTTGCTTCCTCATTTTATCAGTCTTTCTATCTGGGGGACATAAGTCTCTGAGCATAAGAAAGCAATTCACCCTCGTTGCTGTGCCCAGCATACCTTCTCCCCACTTTTTCTACTAATTTTTTTATATCAGCGTGCTTGACTTTGCCATGATGCAGGGCAAAGTTGCTGTAGCATCTTTATTTCTCTCCCTGGGTCTGCGTGTTCTCCTTTGTGCCCCACTAAGCCAGTTCATTGTTTTCTCTTCATTACAAAGGACAGCCAGGGAAGGAGCCGGAGCCCTTGTGAGGTGGTGGGTGGCAGGGGGCAGGCCTGAAGATGGATGAAATAATGTCTGCATTATTTTTTAATTTTTTAAAAAATAAATGGTATCATTAAAGATAATAAATATATAGGAAATAAAGTTTTCAAATTTAAAATAATTACAAGCCATTTAAAAATCAAGACAAATTTGAGGGAAATAATATCAGGAAAAATAAATTTACAATAACAATATATAAGGAACACTTAAATGATAATAATAATGATGCAACTTAAAAATGAGTAAAGAACTTGAAGAAGTATTTCTTCAAAGATATACAAATGGACAACGGGTATACACAAATGCTCAGCATCATTAGGCATCAGAGAAATGCAAATCAAACAACTGAGATATCACTTCATACCTGTTAGCATGGCTATTATAAAAACAAAAAACAACAATAACAAATAAAAACAAAGATAAGAAGTATTAGCCGAATGTGGAGAAATTGGAAGTCTTGTACGCTGTTGGTGGAAATGTGAAATGGTGAAGCCACTATGAAAAACAATGTATTTAAAGAATTACCATATGTTCTAGCAATTCTACTTTTAGGTATAAGTCTGAAAGAATTAAAATCAGGTTCTCAAAGAGATACCTGCATTTCCATATTCATTGCAGCATTATTCACAAAAGCCAAGATATAAAAACAACCTAAATGTCTTTGTTAGTCTAGCCAAAGGTTTATTGATATTGCTTATTTTTTCAAGAAACCAACTCTTTGCTTTATAAATCTTTTATGTTCTTTAATCTCTAATTAATTTTTCTCTGCTATGATTCTTTGTTATTTCTATCCTTCTATATACTTTGGGTTTAGTTTGTTCTTGATTTTTAGTTTCTTGAGGTGCACCATTAGGTTGTTTATCTGAAGTCTTCTTTTTTGATGTAGACATTTATTGCTATAAACGTCCCTTAGAATTGCTTTTGCTGAATCAGTTCACATAGCATATTCATCATTTCTAGAATTTCTATTCATTTTTATTTTAATTAATCTATTCCTTTGTCAAGTTTCTCATTCTGTTTCTAGACTGCTTTCCTGTTATCATTTAATTTTCTATCTGTATTTTCTAATTATTCCCCAAACATCTTTAAGAGGTTTATTCCAAATTCTCTGTCGCACATCTCACAAATCTGCTGTTCTGCTGACTTCATTGTGGGTGCTTTGTTGGTTTCCTTTGGTGGTGTCATATTTTTCTATTGTTTCTCAATCTTTGTGTCTTTACATTAATGCCTGTGCATTTGAGGAGACAGCTACCTCTTCCAAGTTCTACAGGTATCATTTGGTGGTGTTAGATATTTTCTGCTCAATATCAGAACTTTGTTTCTGGTCTGTGGGTTTTTAATTTCTTTTCCATTCTGTGGTGGATTAATAGCAATCACTGTCACTTACACAATGCACAGGAACTAATTTACTGTCCTATGGTTAATTCCCAGATTGAGAGAAACTTCCTGTGGGGACCAGAATTTCAGTTCTGTGCCTGAACTAAATTGCTGCCTTATTGTTGTTTCTCAAAGTGGGAAAAACTTTTTGCGTGGACCAGATTTTAAATGTTGGCCTTTTAATCACTTCTGGGTCACATGAGGTCAACACAGACACAAATGGGCTATGTGGAAATTCCAGTCTGGGACTGAGTCTTTTCCACAAACTGTGCCGCCTGCAGTTTTATCACACTGGCCAGTCTCCAGTGTGTGGCACCCATGCCAAACGGAAGGCATAACAACTGACAACACTGTGCCCAGTGCTCCCCTGCCAGGTCAGCTTCCCCCTTACCCCCCTCAGCCCCAGCACTACAAATATTTCTTATGGGGCAGGCTGCATACAAGTACCACATGAAGACTCACTCACCTCTGGGTGATTCTCTTCTTCTTCCGCTGTGGCCCCTCCCTCCTTTGTGGGCCCAAGGGAAGCTTGTGAGTGGCTTTGCTCTCCTGGCAGATGGAACGGTGCTCTCCAAAGTGATATTTATTTATTTAGCCAGTGGTCATGGCTCTCTCCTCACTTGCAGACTCCAAGTAGCTTCATACAATGTTTGCAGCTATCTCCAGACAGGTGCCTCACTGATTCAGGGAGCAGCTGAGGCTTGGAATGATCATGGTTCCTCTTCCCACTCACCACAGCCCTTCATGACTTCACAGACTCCATGGGTCCAGCCTCCTCTTCCCCAGAGCTCTGGCAATCTCGGGGTGGCAGTTTTTGCATTGTAAGAATCATAAGTTGATCTTTTGTGGGGGGGAGCAATGACAGGAATTATCTATTACACCATCTTGGTGGCATCAATTTCCTCTCTTTGCCTTTAAAAACAAACGTGGACTAAAAATGAAAGGATGAAATTTAAAGTATTCCATGCAAATGGGAACCAAAAGAGAGCAGTGCAAAAGTAACAAGACTTTAGCTAGACTAAGAAAAAAATAGGAGACTCAATAAATAAAATATAAAATGAAAAAGGAGACATTACAACTGATACCACAGAAATATAAAGGGTCATAGGATATACTATGAACAGTTATAAATCAGAAAATTGCATAACCTGGAAGAAATGGATAAATTCCGAGACACACACAATCTACTGAGACTCAGTCATAAAAAATATAAAATCTGAATATTACAGTAATAATTAAGGAAATCGAATCAGTGATAAAATCTCTCATTAAAGAAAAGCCTATACAATAATGACTTCGCAACTTAATTCTACCAAGTATTTAGAAAAGAATACCAATCCTTCAAAAATTCTTTCAAAAAATTAAAAAGGAGGTGATATTTCCAAACTCATTTTATAATGCTAACATTACCCTCCTACCAAAGCCAGATGAAGACACAATACAAGCAGAAAATTGCAGGTCAATATCCCTTATGAACATAGATGCAAAAATTCTCAAAAAAATATTAGCAAAGTAAATTCAACAGCACATTAAAAGGATCATACATCATTACCAAGGGGGATTTATCTCTAGGAGGTAAGGATGATTCAGCATATGCAAATCAATAAATGTGCTACATCACATTATCAGAATAAAAATAAAAATGGTGATTATCTCAACAAACAAAAAA
>NW_007737080.1:23977-26115 GCF_000696425.1 Galeopterus variegatus
TTAATCACTTCTGGGTCACATGGGGTCACCACAGCCACAAATGGGCTATGTGGAAATTCCAGCCTGGAACTGAGTCTTTTCCACAAACTGTGCTGCCTGCAGTTTTATCACACTGGCCAGTCTCTAGTTTGTGGCACCCATGCCAAACAGAAGGCATAACAGCTGCCAACACTGTGCCCAGTGCTCCCCTGCCAGGTCAGCACCCCCCTCACCGCCCTCAGCCCCAGCACTACAAACATTTGTCATGGGGCAGGCTGCATACAAGTACCACATGAAGACTCACTCACCTCTGGGTGATTCTCTTCTTCTTCTGCTGTGGCCACTCCCTCCTTTGTGGGCCCAAGGGAAGCTTGTGAGTGGCTTTGCTCTCCTGGAAGATGGAATGGTGCTCTCCTAAGTGATATTTATTTATTTAGCCAGTGGTCATGGCTCTCTCCTCACTTGCAGACTCCAAGTAGCTTCATACAATGTTTGCAGCTATCTCCAGACAGGTGCCTCACTGATCCAGGGAGCAGCTGAGGTTTGGAATGATCATGGTTCCCCCCCCCTCTCACCGCAGCCCCTCCTGCCTTCACAGACTCCATGGGTCCAGCTTGCTCTTCCCCAGAGCTCTGGCAATCTCGGGGTGGAAGTTTTTGCATTGTAAGAGTCATAAGTTGATCTTTTGTTGGGGGAAGCAATGACAGGAATTATCTATTACACCATCTTGGTGGCATCAATTTCCTCTCTTTGCCTTTAAAAACAAACGTGGACTAAAAATGAAGGGATGAAATTTAAAGTATTCCATGCAAATGGGAACCAAAAGAGAGCAGTGCAAAAGTAACAAGACTTTAGCTAGACTAAGAAAAAAATAGAAGACTCAATAAATAAAATATAAAATGAAAAAGGAGACATTACAACTGATACCACAGAAATATAAAGGGTCATAAGATATACTATGAACAATTATAAACCAGAAAATTGCGTAACCTAGAAGAAATGGATAAATTCCTAGACACACACAATCTACCAAGACTCAGTCATAAAAAATATAAAATCTGAATATTACAGTAATAATTAAGAAATCAAATCAGTGACAAAATCTCTCATTAAAGAAAAGCCTAGACAATGATGACTTCGCAACTTAATTCTACCAAGCATTTAAAAAAGAATACCAATCCTTCAAAAATTCTTTCAAAAAATTAAAAAGGAGGCAATATTTCCAAACTCATTTTATAATGCTAACATTACCCTCCTACCAAAGCCAGATGAAGACACGATACAAACAGAAAATTGCAGGTCGATATCCCTTATGAACATAGATGCAAAAATTCTCAAAAATATATTAGCAAAGTAAATTCAACAGCACATTAAAAGGATTATACATCATGACCAAGTGGGACTTATCCCTAGGACGTAAGGATGATTCAGCTTATGCAAATCAATAAATGTGCTACATCACATTATCAGAATAAAAATAAAAATTGTGATTATCTCAGCAAACGAAAAAGCATTTGACAAAATCCAATATTCTTTCATGATAAAAATTATCAACAAACTACGTATAGAAGGAATGCACCTCAACACAATAAAAGCCATATATCACAAGCCCATAGCTAATGTTATACTCAATGGTGAATAGTTGAAATTTTTTTCCCTAAGATCAGGAATAAGACAAGGACATCCACTCTCCCCACTTCTATTCAATATAGTAATGGAAGACTTATTCCTGCTATTTTCAACAATGTGGATGAACTTGGAGGATTTTGGAGGACTTAATGCTAAGTGAAATAAGGCACACAAAAAGAAAAATACTGCTTGGTATTACTTATAGATGGAATCTAAAAAACAAAACAAAACAAAAAACCCAACAAACATAGTAACAGGGAGTAGAATGGTGGTTACCAAGGGCTGGGGATTAGGGGGAAAAAAGATATACTGGGCAAAGGGTTCAAACCTTCAGCTCTAAGATGAATAAATACTGTAGACTTAATGTACAGCATAATGACTATAGTTAATAATAAGGTATTGTGTACTTAAAATATGCTAAGAGAATAGATCTCGAGTTTTCTTAACACAGGCAAAAGTGATAACTATGTCAAGTGATGAATACGTTAAATAGCTTGATTGTGGTAATCATTTTATATGTATGCATACAT
>NW_007737080.1:27446-27894 GCF_000696425.1 Galeopterus variegatus
CTACTAACCTCAGAGTCATACCCTCTGAGATAATGCCACCCACGGTAAGGGCCAAATTAAAAAACGTACACAAAAGCAATAAACAATCTGCAAATATAAATCATGATCAATTTAGTGGTGGAATTTCAAAAACATCAGTGTCATACATCTGAACTCTGTGGACCAGAGCCTTAGTGGGACTAATTATTTCCACTGGCCTACCCAGGTTCTTAGGTCAAATTTAATCTCTCTAGGATAATGCCAAAGAGTATATACTAGTTATAATATGATGTGTGGAGCTGATAAAAACAAGGTTTCTCCCTTTTTTAACTTGAAGAACCCACCTAAATTATAGTTGACCCTTGAGCCACATGAGTTTGAACTACATGGGTCCACTTACCCACCGAGTTTTTCAATAACTAGTGTAAATAAACTTTCCCTTCCTTATGATTTTCTTAACAATATTTTC
>NW_007737080.1:28493-28774 GCF_000696425.1 Galeopterus variegatus
AATTTTCTAAGTCTTTATGAAAGACATTCCCTTAAGAATGGGAGCAAGACATGGATGTCCATTCTCACCACTCCAATTTAACATAGTATTGGAAGTACTATCCAGAGGAATTAGGCAAAAGAAAGAAATAAAGGCCATCCAGACTGGAAAAGATGAAGTCAAACTGAACTTATTTGCAGATGACATGATCTTATATAGACAGAAGCCTAACGACTCTACAAAAAAAATCTAAGAGTTGATAAACAATTTCAATAAAGTTTCAGGATACAAAATAAACATGC
>NW_007737080.1:30906-31183 GCF_000696425.1 Galeopterus variegatus
CACCCAGTTTCAGGTATTCTGTTATAGCAACACAAAATGGACTAAAACAGAGCTGAACAGATATTTCTCAAAGGAAGATATATAAATGGCCAACAGACACATGAAAAACATGCTCAATGTCACTCAGCATCTGGGAAGTGCAAACCAAAACCACATTTAGATGTCATCTCACACTAGTTAGGCTGGCTATTATCTAAAGACAGAGAATGCTAGTGAGATGTGGAGAAAGGGAAACCCTTCTACGCTGTTGGTGGGACAGTGAAATGGTACAGCCATT
>NW_007737080.1:34102-34872 GCF_000696425.1 Galeopterus variegatus
CATGTTTTCACATCTCTAGTGACTTGCCACCACTTTATTACCTACCAGTCCTATCCTGTTTGTCTAACTGGCCACAATTGAGGAAACAACTTACTAACCGATGAGCTAAAAGATAGGAAATAATAACCTGAGCGACTAAAGTCTGGAAAAAAATCTGCAGAAGAGTTAATGTAACACAATGAAGAGACTATTTAAGGCATCATCTATTTGATCTTCTATATTTCATACACACTAATATTCATTCTTTCACTTAACAAATATTTACTGAGCACATTTTCTGTATCTGGTACCCTGCTATGAAGATAAAAAGATTAATAAAATCATAATTTTCTAAGTCTTTATGAAAGACTTTCCCTTAAGAATGGGAGCAAGACATGGATGTCCACTCTCACCACTCCTATTTAACATAGTATTGGAAGTACTATCCAGAGGAATTAGGCAAGAGAAAGAAATAAAGGCCTTCCAGACTGGAAAAGACAAAGGCAAACTGAACTTATTTGCAGATGACATGATCTTATATAGACAGAAGCCTAAAGACGCTACAAAAAAACTCTTAGAGTTGATAAACAATTTCAGTAAAGTTTCAGGATACAAAATAAACATGCATATATCAGTAGCATTTTTATACTCCAACAGCGAACTAGCAGGAAAAGAAATGACAAAAGGTAGGCCATTTACAATAGTCACCAAAAAATTAAAATACCTAAGGAGAAAGTTAACCAAGGATGTGAAAGATCTCTACAATAAGAACTACAAATCACTGTTGAAAG
>NW_007737080.1:35975-44891 GCF_000696425.1 Galeopterus variegatus
AAGCTTCTGCACAGCAAAAGAAACAATTAACAGAGTGAAAAGACAACCTACAGAGTGGGAGGAAATATTTGCAAACTATGCATCTGACAAAGAATTAACATACAGAATATGCAAGGAACTCAAACAACTTAACAGTAAAAAAACAAGAAACCCAATCAAAAAATGGGCAAAGGAGCCTGATAGAGTTTGGATGTGTTGTCCCCTCCAAAACTCATGTGGAAATTTGATCCCCAATGTGGCAGTGTCGGAAACTGATTGAGTCATGGGGGCAGGTCCCTCATGAATGGATTAATGCTCTCCCTCGGGGAGGGGGGATTAATGAGTGAGTTCTTGCTCTATTAGTTCCCTTGAGAGCTTGTTGCTTAAAGAGACCCTGGCACCTTCTCTCTCTCTCTTGCTTCTCTCTCTTGCTTCCTCTCGCCATGTGATCTGCCTGTACCCGCCAGCTGCCTGCTGTTTTCCTCCATGAGTAGAAGTAGCCTGAGGCCCATGCCAGATGCAGCTGTCCCAGAATCGTAAGCCAAATAAACCTCTCTTCTTTATAAATCACCCAGTTTCAGGTATTCTGTTATAGCAACACAAAATGGACTAAAACAGAGCTGAATAGACATTTCTCAAAGGAAGATATATAAATGGCCAACAGACACATGAAAAACATGCTCATCACTCAGCATCTGGGAAGTGCAAACCAAAACCACGTTTAGATGTCATCTCACACTAGTTAGACTGGCTATTATCTAAAGACAGAGAATGCTAGTGAGGATGTGGAGAAAGGGAAACCCTTCTACTCTGTTGGTGGACAGTGAAATGGTACAGTCATTGTGGAACATGGTATGGAGGTTCCTCAAATAACTACAGATGGAACTGCCATCTGACTCAGCAATCCCACTGCTGGACATATACTCAAAGGAATGGAAATCATCATGGCCAAGGGATACCTGTACTCCCATGTTTATTGCAGCTCTATCTACAATAGCCAAGAGTTGGACCCAACCTAAATGTCCATTGTTGGACGACTGGATAAGGAAAATGTGCTATATTATACAGTGGAATACTACTTTGCCATAAAAAAAGAATGAGATACTGCCATTCACAACAACATAGATGCACATAGAGAAAATTATGTTAACCGAAATAAGCCAGGCACAGAAAGAGAAATGCCACATGTCCTCACTTATATGTGGGAGCTAATCAAAAATAAATAAATAGACAAATAAATTTTAAAAAAGAAAGAAAGTTACAACAATCACAATAATACATTGAACTTTTTTTTTTCCTTTTTGTCTTTTTTCGTGTCCAGCAACGGATCACAACCCTCA
Organism: Galeopterus variegatus; assembly: GCF_000696425.1. Classification (NCBI taxonomy): domain Eukaryota; kingdom Metazoa; phylum Chordata; class Mammalia; order Dermoptera; family Cynocephalidae; genus Galeopterus; species Galeopterus variegatus. The sequence continues at coordinate 37,295 of NW_007737080.1, forward strand.
GTGTCGCGCCCATACCGGGACCGGCAATGGGATCGCAACCCTCGGTGCTGCACCCGCACCTCGCTCAGCCAGTGAGCGGGAACCGGTCTGTATGTGGGATCCAAACCCTCGGCGGGAGCGCTGCCGCGCTCCCAAACGGCGCACTGTAGCAGTGCACCACCGGGCCGGCCCCAATACATTGAACTTTTAAAAGAAGAAAACAGAACTGAGGTTACCATAGGTGGGAAGGGGGAAGGGCGAGGGAGGAATTGGTAAAGGGCCACAAAAATCGATTGCATTGTTTAATGAGGAATGTACTAATTATCCTAATTCGATCATCACATAATACACACAAATATTGATAGTCAATGCTGTACTCCACAGACATAGACAATCGACTATGTTCCAATAATAAACAAAAATAGATAAATAAATAAATAAAAATAAAAAATAATAAAGAGAGAAAGAATCATAATAATATGTTGAACTTCTGGGACAGAAAAGAGCTGTGGTTATTAGAGGTGGGAAAGATGAAGGTGAAGGGAGTTAGTGAGAAATTGGTTAAAGGACACAAAGCATTATTACATTTTGTAATGATGAATATACTTATTATCCTGATTTGATCATCACGTATTTTACACAAGTATTTATAGTTAACCCTGTACCCCACTAATATGCATAATCAGTTATTTTTCAATAAAAAAATGGAAATATTTGAAAAAAGATTAATAAAATCCAATTCCTGACATCAAGTCATTCATTTTAGAGTAATACCTTTAAATAACCTCCTCAATTTATCTTAGATTGGACTATCGCTTATGTTAATCCCTATACTTATACAGGTAAACAGATCTTAGAAATCACTTGATTTTACTTCACTCATTTAACCATTGGTAAAACAAATGAGGCACAGAGAGGAAATTGAATTATTTGGGTTTTACTGTTAGTGGTAAGGCTGAGACTAAATTCCAATTGAAATAATATGAATACACTCTTTAAACTATAATAAACTATTTCCTAAATTATTTAGTAGGATTTTTAGGACAGATGTTTGTAAAGTGGGGGAAACTATAATATAATCATCCTTAAATATAATTTGAATCAATGAAAACTTCCTATGCCTCCTTCACTGGTCATTAAGGCGTCATTCCAAATGGAAAACTTACTCTGACCATCTTCCTGAATGTGGTACCACAACGAGAATTTGAAGAACTTGAGATTTCAGATCAATAAACCTGTCTGAGATAAAAATGAAAACCCGGATATTCACACTCAAAGACTGAGATTTGCATGATGCTTCTCTTCCTTCACGTGTGTCACATTTCCTCTCCTACAGCCCACGAAAGGTTCTGAGCGCACTCTGTCTCTCTCTCAAAAAGATAGGATTTCATGAGTTTACAGCCGTGCCATGGATTCTGATCATGGCCTGCAAGAGCTTATTTCTATGTTCCTGGCTACCAGGAGGAGGAAACTCTCAGCAATTTTCACACATCATCAGGACCCCGAGAGAATTGCTGGGCTAGTGATTGGGTAGCAGCTGGAGAGTACTGTTAGGCAGAGAAAGTTCAGGTGTAATCTCCACTAAACAACTCCTTGTAAAACTATATTAAAGGCTACTTGGCAAGTAACTAGTTAACAGGCCATTTCCAGAGTTTTGCACAATTAACTCAAAGTTGGAGCAAAGGAAGGAAAAGGGTGATGCTTAGTTTCACTAGACTGGCCCACTAAAACAGGAACAATACAGTCAATTTGCTTATAAGAGTATTAAAATACTTCATTTCATTCTAAAATTTGCAGCAGCTCAATTAGGCAAGCAAAATGTTTAATTTAGATATTGCCTCAGCTCTATTATTACATGAATGTGTTTATAAGGGATTTAGGTCAAGGCAGTTTGACTTGAGTTGAGGATTACACCTCTGAAATTTAGTGTAAACTTTATCACTAAATCACATTGAGAACTTTCAGGTCAAGCCTAAAATTCTGAGTGTTTGAATGGCACAACCATTAACAACAGGAAAAATATAGTAACCCAGATAGCATTCACCTTGGGTACAGTGATTTTCAGAGGCAAAAGGGATTACAATGTTGCATCATAAAAAGTGTTTTTTTTTGTTGTTGTTGTTAACATTTTATTGCTCTATAACTCTTTAAGTTACAAATAAAAGGGCTGTTTAAACAACAAAATGCCTAACTGTGGCAGTCCTGTTTTCACTAGGTCTCTCTACCCAAATTCCTTTTGAAATGAAGAATGGTATCATATGCTTTTCTCTTCCTCTCTCTTTCTTCCTTATCTCATTTCCTTCCTTCCGTGATCCTTCTTTTTTATTTCTTCATTTCCTTTTTTCCTTCCTTCCTGCAAAAAAAATATTTATTGCGTATTTACCCTGAGCTATAGCTGAACGGTCTAGATACAAAGACACCGAATAATGGGGCAGCCCAATAAGTAAGAAGAAAAATTGCAATTAATATGGTAAGGCTTATGCTAATTACAGATAAACACAGCATGCTATGAGAACCCATACAAGGATCAGTTAATAAAACTCTACAAGGACAGGGTCAGCGATGACTTCCAAAAAGATGACACTTTTGAGTATTGAGGGTAAAAATTAGATCGGTAATTCCAGCAGAGAAAGCAACAAGTTCAGAAGCTTAGAGATATAAGGAAACTGTAATTAGTTCAGAGGTTCATACAATGGGACTGGACTGGGACAATAAGTGAGAACTAGGATCAAGACTTGGTCTCAGAATAAGCTTAGTCACTACAGCTATGCTCAAGGTACACAGTGTTACTGTAACAAAGTCAGTAATATGGGAACTCCTAAGTATTAGCCTAGATTTTCTAATCCCCATGCATACTCCTTCTCCTACAGGATCTCATAATAATATTTGTACCAGAATCTGAGGTAGGATAGAACTTGCAGATGAGAAACTATAGATTTGAAGAAGAGGAGGAGATTTGTAGGTGCAGGATGCATATGTTAATTAGCTCAATCGAGCCATTTCACTATGTAGACATATTTCAAAACATCATGTTGTGCATGACAAATAAAAACAATTTTTATTTCTCAAATAAATAAATAAATAGATAAATAAATAAATAAATAGACAAATAAATACGACAAGCACAGAAAAAAAGGAAGTCAAAGTATTGTTCACTAAAGAGATAGGAACTAGAACTGCACTATATTTACATTATAGATTTTACCATTTCCTCCATGTAACAGTAGTGCACCAGGAACTTCCATGTATTTCTTTACAGAATAATTACAAAAAGCTTCTTGGGAACAAAAAGAGCATAAGAACAATAAATCAACAACTGGCATGATAAGTCAAAAATGGGCAACTTAAGTAAACCTATTCACTAGGGAAAAGCTAAATAAATCTGAACAAAGGGTAGAGTTTAGTTAATAATAATGCATCGATATCGGTCCACTAGTTGTGACAAATGTAGCAGTGTACCTTACTAATGTAAGATAACAACAGGGGAAATGACGTGAAGTGTACACTCTCTGTACTATCTTTGCAACTTTACAGTAAGTCTACACCTATTGAAAAGTTTTTAAAATTATTTAAATTAAAAAATGATTGTATAAGAGCCTTGAAAGTATGTTAACCAGAACATTTAAAAACAATTAAAATATGATTTTTTTACATAACTTTAGGAATGTATGTAAGTTATTTCATAACTTATCATGAAATTCCTTGTGTCAAGTCTGGCTTCACTATGAATAGAGGAGTTATTAGAGATTTTGCTGTCACATGGCAATGGTCTGGAGTCAAGTTCACCTCTCTGTCCTGTGATTCTCTAGGATCAAACAACTGTACAATTTTCTTTTAGCCTTGTTTCCCTTTCAATTTACCAGAACAATTAGTAAAAATAGAAACAAAATCAGTCAATATTTATTGAGTTCTGACCAAATTTAGACACTCTTATGAGAGCTTTAAAAGTATTATTTTGTTTAATTTTTCTGAGAACCCTATGAGATAGATACTGTTATTGTCCTCATTATACAGACAAAAGGATAGTGAGAGCTTGAGTCACTTGTCCTGTGGTATGTGGTAGAGCTGGGCCGTGATGAGGTCATTGACCACAGAGTCCAGACCTCAGACCCCTCTGCTCTACTCGCCTCGGTCATCTGGGCAGGTTAACATATTGCCGTAGAATGCTCTTCATCTCCCGCTGTAGATATTGACAGACTCTATATCTAGATATTTGGATAATTTATTGGAAGCCCCAAATGGCAAGATGTCTACCACATTTCCAGGCACAAAATAGACACACAGTAAATAATTGTTGAATTGATAAATGTATAATAATTTACTAGTGAATGAATTAATTGATATTAAAAGATGAAAAAATCACTAGGAGTTATTTATTAGAGGACCATAATCCAGAAAGTGTTTTCTCTAAATTATGAGTAAATGTAATGGCATGCTGGCTTCTAATAAACATTCTAGTTTCTAGGGCTCTTAGAGAGATGAATTTGGCAGTGGGAGAGTAGGGTTTTCTAATTTACATTGGCCCATTCACAATGTGTACTTTGGAGCTAGGGTATAAATGTGCATAACCTTAGTTCCCGTGATACAATTTGGAAAGATGAAGTCAATAATTCTCCTGTGATTTCATGAATCAAATTTGTCTTTGTCTCTTTTCAGCTATTTCAGTACCTCAAAGGGCCACAAGAACTAGAAAAAAGAGTCACCCCTAATATCTGTGGGACCCAGGGCAAGAGTACATATGGAGCCCATGTAACATATGTCTAAAAGCTACAAATTGAGCTATCAATTTTTAAAATATCTTCTCATACCACCATAATTACTGGAAGGCCAGTCTTCAGTTTAAAATCCTCAGACTCTTTGAATTTCTGCACCAGAACATGGCAGTGTGGACAGCAGGCATTTGGCTCTCAGCTCCCCACTTACCTCTTCTGCTGGTTCCCCAAACCACCACATTCGTCCATCTCATGTATGAATGTGGACCCTGCAGCCCAGATGTTCAGTGTCTACACACTTTACACACTGTGTCTCAACCACCTCCTCAGCCTAGGGTTCACTCTCAGGAAGAGAGATCCAAAGAAGAGTCTCAGACAGGCTCTGGAAGTGTGCTCATGTATCTGAGCAGGGAACTCTGGAGTGCCAGGCACTCAGATAATATCAATCAAGTACAGTCAGAAAAACAGAAACTTTGCCAGTTTATTAATAAAAGGAATTTTAATATAAGTAATTGGTTAAGTAAATATAGGAGGATAGAAAATGCAAAGGGAAATATACAAGGTTCTTGCTTTTCATAATATAATGCTTCTAATGCCAGCTATCAACAGGACATTTAAAATGATTTGTCAAGACTTTAAATTTTGCTGTAAAAGAGGAACATCTGAAAAAGGACACAATGTAGCCAGCTGATACTAAAAGAAAGCCTGGAGCTTTGTGTCTTTGCCATGTGCCTGGCTGAACCACAGCACCACATAAATCTTTGTGTCAACACATATACTACACTCTGGCTGACAGATTCCTCCTCTTCAGGATATTTTCTTTAGGTTGTTATCCTGCTCTTTGGGATATTCATTGCAGGCAAAGAACATCTTTGGAAATGTTGAGTCGAGTGAAGGGAAAAGGGGAGGATGTGATCTGTACCAGGGATTCCATTCCCATTTTCACCCATCCTATTTGGAAACCTCCCAAGTGGCAGCTCTTTCCTTGGTCTGTGAGGGGTTCTTCTGTAGCAATATAAACATACATACATACAGTTTTTTAAACATAAAGTCATCAGCTATCAGCACAAAAATGAAAACTTACTCTTTGTTCTCATATAACGAAAGTTCTGACATGACTGGAGGTGCTGCAAGTTATCCAGTAAATCCTAGAACATACTAGGTAAAGTTCCAAACAGTTTTTTCCTGAGATATGTTTTTCACTTAACTAATCAGAAAATCCTCTCTGTAGCAATTGGTTAGAAAATAAAGTGAGCAAATATAAAAATATTGCTAAAAGTTTGTCATTAACACACTATTTAGTAATTAGGATAAATATCATTCTACAGACATAAAAATTGGAAGAAGCCTTATGTCAGAAATAGATACACTTAAATATAAATGTTTACATGAACTTTGTAGGGGTCTCCTATCTCTGGAGCTCCTATAAAAGTATAATAGAAATTCAGCAATTAGTTCATATAATTAGGATAAATGCTCTTCCTGGGGATAAAAAAATACTTATTAGCTTAATTTTATAAAATTACTAGCTTTCTTGGTTGATTGCACTTTTTCTAAGAGGTAATAACTATAAGCACCTCAAGGACAGGGAGAGTGCTTTAAACCACAGCTCATTTCTTCCTCTTTTCTTTTAGAGGTTAGAGCTCTTAAACATTATGATCAGTTGAAGAGCTAGCTTATCAACTTCCCCACTGTAATTCCACTCAAAGAAAAACTCAAGGTGCAATGGAATGCGTCTTCCTGAGAAGCGTTTACAACAGAATGTTACAGCTTCTGTCACCTCAGCACTCTCAGACTTTCTCTCACACATAAACTTTGTTAAGAGCATATGTTCTTTCAAGTGGTTTGTTCAATTGCATTTCTAAAATTTGGCATAATATGGAACAGAGTTCCGAAGTAAACACTAATATATAGGGTTGTTGGTGATGTTTTCATGCAATGTTAGTCACAGGACAAAAGGAATTCACACTGCTTCAGAAGAAACTTTGATGAGAAATCAGAAGAAATTGTCTGACACTAGGAATTGTTAAATCCTGGAGGAGCAGGACAAAGAAGGAGATATAATATCTTCTTTCATTTGAGTAGAGTTAGAGTGGAACAAAATGAATAAATGAAGACTACTTATAGACATAAAAGTGGAAGAGCTAATCTTTCAAGGTGTCTTCTGACGCTAGCCTTCAATTAATTTCTGTTATCATTTGTGGGCTGGTAAATTCTCCTGCATTCCCTGATTAATATTTAACACCCACCCTCTGTTCCACCATTTCTGCTGTGAGACCACTACATTGCTGAAAACTACCACCAAAGAAGACCCTCACCAGCTGTGTTCCCTGGATTTTGGACTTCCCAACCTTGGAAACTCTCCTCACTTTCTGGTCTGATTGATACCCTGCTCCAGCCTGGTTGTCCAGAGGAAAAGAAAACATCTGTCTTCCTGGCAGATGACCTTTATCATTGCTCGCTACCTTCAACAAGAGGGGGGTTGAAGACAGGCATAAGGACCAACACATAGGTTCCTCAGTAAAGCCTATGAAGAATAAAGGACCCCAACAAGCCTCATGGAGTCTGGGTCTGCTCATCACTCTAGGAAGATGGCGTCGGGTCTGAGCGGCCACGCCAGGAGACAGCGCGATCCTGTGAGCCGTNATAAACTTTGTTAAGAGCATATGTTCTTTCAAGTGGGTTGTTCAATTGCATTTCTAAAATTCGGCATAATATGGAACAGAGTTCCTAAGTAAACACTAATATACAGGGTTGTTGGTGTTGTTTTCATGCTATGTTAGTCACAGGACAAAAGGAATTCACACTGCTTCAGAAGAAACTTTGATGAGAAATCAGAAGAAACTGTCTGACACTAGGAATTGTTAAATCCTGGAGGAGCAGGACAAAGAAGGAGATATAATATC
>NW_007737080.1:46823-47530 GCF_000696425.1 Galeopterus variegatus
ACAATGACCTGGACATGAGGTGATGAGAGCATGCTAATCATTCCATTATCTTAATAGACAGAATAATATCCTTTAAGGACAAGAGTTTGGGAAGGAAGTATGTAGATCCAGTGTCTGGTGTTATCATTTACCAATGGAGTAATCTCAGGCAAAGTATTAAGCCTCGCTGAGTTTTATTCTTTGTTTATTCAACCTAATATACTGATAATAATATCTTCCAAGGTTGCTTTGAGAATCAAATATAATGTGTCTATGAACACCACAAGTAAAAATGGCTAAGTCCTTCAAGATGAAGAAATATTCTTGTTCACCTTTGTTCCCACACCACAATGCTTGCTGTATAGCAGAAGCTCAATAATGTATCAAATTGAGTGAAGAATACCTTGTAAACAATGAATTGCTATACTGTGCAAGGGTTAGTTGTTATTGTAAATGTTTATGTTAGGAAACAAATCATTTAGGAACAACTGAAAAGAAATTCAGGTTCTTTGTCTTTATTAACTATCCCAGGTCACAGAGATTGAGAAATTTGTGAAGATTGGATAAGAAAAAATAAAATCTTAACCTTTAAAGTTTAGGGAAACATAAGACTCTGGATGAGGACCGTGGCTAGGAGATGCTAATCACCAAGAGAAGAGGCCAAGGACAATGACCCCTATCACTGGGGCATGTACAAAAGTCCACCGTGACACATTTTGTAGTAAAGA
>NW_007737080.1:49256-49829 GCF_000696425.1 Galeopterus variegatus
TCCGTGACGTGAAGAAACAGTATATGAAGGGTGTATTTTACACTTATTATTTCCACAGAATTGGTGTAGAGAAAAATAATAAGCTTGCATGAGTATTAAAGCAGACAAGGTTAAAATTAAACTAACCAAAAGGATAGATTAAATAAGAGAACAGTATGTAAAATATATTATAACCCCAATTACTACATGTCATTTTTAAGCCCTAGTTTATGACCTACTTCTCTAAAGTTATATTAGGGAATTTCAGTATTATGAATATTTTGGACAGTTACTAGATGATTACTGTAAGAGGATTTTGACGCATAGTGATATCACAATCTTTATATTTACAAAACCCCCAAAATAGGCATCCCCGTATCTTAGTTATTTGAGCTTTCATCAAGGTAGGAACTGGATTCTGTTTATTCTTGGATTTTTTTACTGACAACAAATTTGCTGCCTTTAGATAATATAAGAACATAATGTCAACTGAATAGAATGTTCACTTGCAGTATTAATAAAATGCCATGTTAGGTAGAGGTATCTTCCACTTACATATCTAAAGTGTCTGATCACAGTAAGAAACTTGGCCTC
>NW_007737080.1:50721-51112 GCF_000696425.1 Galeopterus variegatus
CCCACCAGCCCGCTCTGCACAGTTTCAGGCCAGCCATATGAGCAATCCTCAGATGACCATCACAGTTGCCCAGTCTGTACCTTACTGCTTCCTTATAAGCCAAACCCTAGTTGAGGGCTGGCTGTATAGTTTAGAAAGATCTCCAGTCCCTGGGGCTCTGGCTGTATCTGAGATTTTTATGGTCCCTATACCACTGCTCAGCCTAATGAGCCCTGGGATTCCCTAGGCTGCTGTTTGAGTTGTCTGAATCTCAGTTCTTGCTGAAGAGCTGACTGTAGGCCCTGCAGGTTCTGAAACAGTCTGATGATTACATAACACAGCTCATCCCTTTTACTTAGGATTGATTAATGAAGCACTACATATGCCACCCACTTTTTATGCCTCAGTCTGT
>NW_007737080.1:56536-56931 GCF_000696425.1 Galeopterus variegatus
TGCTGCTGAATTTTATCAAACTTCTAAAGAAGAATTAGTACCAATTATCTTCAAAGTATTCAAAAAAATTGAAACTGAGACCATTCTCCCAAACTTATGCTATGAGCCCAGCATCACCCTGATACCAAAACGAGACAAAGAGATAACAGAAAAAGAGAACAACAGGCCAATATCTCTAATGAGCATAGACACAAAAATCTTCAACAAAATATTAGCAAAGAGAGTACAGCAGCACATAAAAAAAAATTATACGTCGTGATCAAGTGGGATTCTTCCCAGGGAGACAAGGATGTTTTTGACATTTACAAGTCAATAAATGTGATATACCACATCGACAAAATCAAGGACAAAAACATATGATGATCTCAACAGATGTTGAAAAAGCATTTGACAAA
>NW_007737081.1:0-9126 GCF_000696425.1 Galeopterus variegatus
ATTAAAATATTCACAGCACATTCTTGAGTGAAGGAGCAATTATGGAGCATAATGTATAGTATTTTCTCACTTATATAAATGTATGTATCTCTAAATAAGAATATTAACATATTCACCAGATTCCCGAAATTCTGGGTGGTGGGATTTGTGATTTCTTCTTTATAATTTTCCATGATTTCTGTTTTTCTGTTGTTATTGTTTGCTTGTTTTTAACAATGAGCAAGACTATATTTGTAATCAAATGAAAAAAGAGAGCGATTTTATTTTGGAGCAAATGCCTGCACCAGTGATCAAGAGGAATGGTCCACTCATAACTGGAATGTGATTCTCAGCAAGGACAGCCCTGTCAAATAATGGCGTGTGGCCTTCTCCATGCATCTAAGGACAGTGGCCGGATCTTGAATCTACCTCCTCTCCTGCTCCACTCACCTCTGCCCTAGTTCAGCCTCTGACTCCTCATTCTTAGAAGGGGATTTTAGTAACTTGCCTCAAATCATGGAATTAACAGGTGGGAACCACCTGAATTTGAACCCAAGTAGCTAAGTCCAGGGACTCTGCATAACTGTTCCCCTAAACAACCTTGACTCTTCCCAGGATTGCTGATCAACCTCCCTCGGTTCCTCTTACAGATTTCCATCACGACTTTGTTGCTGTCCTTTCTTTACTATAAGTCATTTGCTTTAGACCTGTGCTGTCCAAGACAGGAGTCACTAACCACATGTGGCTATTTAAATTGAAATTAATTAAAAGTAAATAAAATGTTAAAATTCAGTTTTTCAGTTGCACTAGCCACTTTTCAAGCACTCAATAGCCACAAATAGCTAGTTGCAGCTACAATAGACAACATAAACATGGAATATTTTCGTCATCACCAAAAGTCCTGAGCTCTGAGAGGCCGGGAATGTAGCCCAGCTTACCACTGCATTCTCAGCAGCTAGTTGAGTATCTGATACCCACTAGGCCCTCACGAAATGAGTGAGAAATTAATGATTCAATCCGCCAAATCCAAGCACATCGCTGCTAGGTGGGAAAGGCATTTAGCAGGAACTAACTTTTCAGCCAAGTCCCAAAGGTAATTATATAAATAGGTGGGTCGAGAGGAGGGTAGAGCATTCCGGATGGGGAAAAGACATTGATTTAGTGAGAAACAAGAAGGGAATTGGCACCATCAAGCTATTGTTCTCAAGCTCTTTTCTCACTGCCAATTAGAAATCATCCCAGGCAGCGTTTCTTATCAGGCTTCCTCCAGTGTGCACTCAACCTGATTTAGTATTGTAAGGTCTGCTCTGACTAATTGGGCTCTTGGCAGTTCAACAGTCGGGCAATTTTTTAAATTTTTTAAATTTTATTTTGCTTTATTATTCATTTTTATTTGGAGATGAAAGCGTATACCCCCGAGAACTACAAGATTTTTTCCCAAGAGACTTTTAATTTTAAATGCCCACCAGTTCAAATGTTCATATAATCATTATCAAAATGTGTATGCCCTAAATGGCCCTGGGGTGTAGTGGGGAGACAGTTGAATTCTGTACAGGAGCTTTGTCAATCCTCAGGCAAGAAATTCTGAGCCAGTTACTTCTAGAGGCATAAAAACAGAGTTGGTCACAAACTAGTTCTAAGAATCATCTTTTTTTTTTTTTTCTATTTTAATATTAACCCATACTGCATGGGGTTGAAATTCAGCTTCACCACCTACTAGTTGTGTAAAATCTCTAGGCCTCAGTTTCCTTTTCTGTAAGATGGGGATAATAGAAGTGTTAAGACTATTGAATAAGCTAATGTATATAAAACCTCTGATGTTTAATTTTATGTGTCAACTTGCTTAGGCCACGGGGTGCCCAAATATTTGGTTAAGCATTATTCAGGGTGTGTCTGTGAGGGAATTTTTGGGTGAAATTATTGTTTGAATTGGTAGACTCAGTAAAGCAGATTTCCATCCTCGGTGTGGGTAGACTTCCTCTAATTCGTTGAAGGCCTCAATAGAACAGAAAGGCTCAGTAAGGGAGAATTTGCTCTTTCTGCCTGCCTGTAAGCTGAGACATCAGTCTTTTCCTGCCTTTGGATTCAAACTCAGACTGGAGCTTACACCATCAACTCTTGTGCTTCTCAAGCCTTGAGCCTCAGACCAGAACTACACCATCAGCTGTCCTGGATCTCCAGGCTTGCTGACTGCAGATCTTGGGATTTAGCCTCCATAACTGTGTGAGCCACATATATATACATATATCTCCCAGACTATATGTGTATATACCTTCACCCTATTGGTTCTGTTTCTCTGAGGAACCCTAATGCAAGTACAGTGCCAAGTCCATAGTAAGCACTATGTAGGAGGTTATTAAATAAGTAAACAATAAATAACTAAACTATATATTTTGCCATATTTCCAAATAAATGTCTGTAATTTTCTAGTGTTATTAAGGATAGAAGTAATAACCACAGTGACAATTATTACATTAACCATCATTTTATGAAGCTTCTACTAAACACTAATCTTTACAACCCAGAAATTCCCCTCCAACACCCTACTCCCCCAGCTCACGTCTACCCTGATCCAAACCACCATCACTCCATGCCTGGACTAGTGTCACTCATCTGGTGTCCACTCTGACCTCTCATATGGCATCAGATCTACCTTTTTAAATATTAGATCAGATCTTATCTCATCCACACCTAAAACCTGCCAGTGTCTACCCATTTAACAGAGTGGCAGAGCTGGTTTCAAATTTGTCATCAATAAGAATTTTCAGATATTCACTATATTCTAAGTACCCTGTATCTTTCATAGTTATTTTCCCTTCAACAGGATGACAAAACTGAGGTTCAGAGAGAATAAGTAATTTATCAAAGGCTGCCCAGTGAGTTTGTGGCAGAGCTGGAGTTTGAATTTTTGTCTGTCTGAATCCACAACTCTTGCTCTTAATCACAGTGATGGGTGGATGCCCTGCAATCACTGCACTGTAGAGTGTGAGGACCTCACAACACAGGTGCCTTCAGCCCATTCCCAAGCTGGGAAGCTTGAGAAGGGTCAACATTAATGTCTTGATCATCTCACCCCTTGAAAATGCCTTTCACAGACAGGAGAAAAGATATGGAGTGCTCTCTCCGGTCATATTTCCAGTTCCCTGGGTGGCAATGAGACTCAGCTCCCATAGGTGTCTTCTGCAGACTTCCCTGTGCACCTCCTGCCTACCCCCTGTTCTGTCTCAGCTTAAGATTCCCATTGTCCTGCCTTGGTGCTTCTCCCAGGATGTCCTTGGCCTTGACCTGAAGGAAATGCCTATGCCATGCCTGAGAACATCCATTTGAGATATCTAACATTGTGTACAGTAACATAGCAGAAGGAACTCTGACACACAGACACACCACAGATTCTGTGTTTACATAGTCCCTGCAGACAGACCAACTTGGAATTAAATTATTCCAACCTCTAGTATATGAGATTTCTGCCATTTTGGTGTCCACTAAGCATAATCAACTTTTTAGGCTGATATGTCTTTTTTATTCCTGAATACTACCAATAACTTAATTCTACTATATGCATAGTTAAAAATGCATATAATTTTATATTTAAATACTTTTAGATTCACGTATAGTTTTATGTATTGTATATATCCTATGTTTACATGCCTATGCCTGTAACTTCAGTTACTAGCTACATGCTGACAACTCCCAAATTTATGTCTCCATTGCTCTTAAGTTCCAGACCCATATATCCAGCAGCCCACTTATCCCCACTTTTATGACTCAGGGACACACAAACTCAGCAAGCCCAAAACTAAACTCATGATCTTCCTTCTAGAGCCTGCTTGTCCACCCATGCTCAGTAAATGGCTGCCACCATCCAGCCAGGTGTCCAAGCCAAAAACCTAGAAGCCATCCTTGACACCACCTCTCTCTCTCCCTTCCCTACCATATCCGTCCATCCCCAATTCCTGACTTTACCTCTTATGTTCATTCATTTGCCAATACACTCATTTATTTAACAGTTGTTCGGTTTGCAGCACTGTATTAGAAATTGGTAATACAATGGTAAACAAGATAGATACGGTCTTCGCCTCTCAAAGTTCATAGTCATAAACTTAGTCACACCTAAAGCACATTTTGCTGAATGAATAAATAATATGAATAAATGAAGGTAGCTTTATACAGAATAGAGACTTTGTATAATTTCATTAGTGTGCAATCACATATTTTGTGCTAGATCTTGTCAAGGACCATCTATAGAGAGGTTGAATGTAGTGGCTAAGGGTACAAACTTTAAAATCAGATAGAATCAATTGGTCAATAATTGATAGGCTCTTAGTACACACCTACTGTGAAGGTTAATTCTAGAGGTCAACTTGGTTAGATGAAGGAATGCTGAGAAACCTGGTAAAGCAATCTTTTCAGGTGTGTCCGTGAGGGTGTTTCCAGCAGAGATTAGTATGAGAGTCTGAGTGTACCGGGTGTGAAAGACCCACCCTCAGTGTGGGTGGGAACCATCCAATCCACAGGGGGTCCAGAGAGAACAAAAGACAGAGGAAAGAGGTGAATATTTCTCTCTCTCAATCCGCTGGAGCTGGGATACACTTTCTCTCCTGTCCGTGGACATCAGAGCTCAAGACTCTTCAGCTTTTGGGTTCCAGAATTTACACCAAGGACACCATCAGCTTCCCTGGTTTTGAGGCCTTTGGACTTGGACTAATCCATGCCACCGGCATCCGGTTTACAGAAGGCCTATCATGGGACTTTTCTTCATTGCCACGTGAGCTAATCCCCCTAATAAATCCCTCTCATATAATTATAACATATCCTATTGATTCTGTCTCTCTGGAGAACCCTGACTAATACACCTACTATGTTCTAAGCACTGCTGTAGCCACTGGGAATTCAGCTAATGACAAGCAAAGTCTTCATACCCCCAACATCTTGGAACACTTCTCCATGTTTGGAAAATTCTTGATGGGAGCATGAAATTCCTTCCCTCTGTAGAAGCCATATGCTCACTTTCCTGAACTCCCCTGCAGCTAAGTTTCAAGCATGTAACCTGGGCTTGGACAATCAAAGGCCTCTATAAACTGTGTGATGCAAGCAAGGCAGCACCAGAAAGAATCTGCTCAAACAAGAGTAGTGGCAGCTACATCCAACTCCCAGAGGCAGGAGCAGGAGAGGTTCTACCATAAGTAGCAGTGACGTTAGAAGTATAAGCTGCTGAACTAACTCAGCAATGTGATTCAGGATATAGTTCCATGCCTGGTTCACCAGGGCCACTCCAACATCTTTTATGAAATGACTTCTTTGTTTCAACTAACCACCATTGGATTCTGTTGCTTGTAACTAAGAATCCAAGATGATATGCCTGGGTGGAATCTCAAGACCTGAATATATTAGCTAGATGTCTCTGGGTAAATGATTTAAATTCTTTCTCTTTCTGTTTCTTCATCTGCAAAATGAAAACCATTCAGTGCAATAGCTTATGCGCTTGTTGGGAAAGTTGGTTGTGGTTTTCAGTAGGGTCTTCCAGCTTTGATGTCTCAATGTGCTCTTATGGAATAATCATCATTCTAAGAATTCAAGGAATGAATTTCCATTTCTCCCTTTTCTACAGTTCCTTGCACCTCTTTCTTGGGCAGAAACATCCTTCCTGAGCTTCTAGTCGATTCATCCAACTTTGGAAGTTAGAGCCAGGCCTCCTGCAGAGAAGATAGAATTCAGAGTTAGACAGACCTGGGCTTAGATCCTGGCTCTGTCACTTACCAGCTGTATGGCTTCAGGTGACTCACTTAGCATTCCATGTTCCTGCGCTTTGGACACCTTAATTGCAGAATGAGATTTTTTCATGCCTTTGCAGACATCACAAACTCCAGAAATTGAATAGCACATATTGTAAATGCTACTGTTTGCCAGTGGTCTACCAGATAGTGGGGGGAAATATTCACACCACCTGCTCCTTTATATAACACTTAACAGTTTGCTATGTCTCTATATTATGATATTTTATCTTCACAACAACCTTGAGAGAGGTATGCAGGATAGTTGTGTTAATTCCCATTTTACAGAAGAAACTGAAGGTCAGAGTAGATGAGTCTAAGTCAGTACTTTTCTGCTATACCCAAGTTTTAGGGATGAGCAGGGGATTTCAATTATATCTTTTGTCTGTTGGATTAAAAGTAATAAAAAGACAATAAGCTTAAGCTGCTAGTTTTCTAGCGTACTAGACATTAATCTTTTGAATACCTTCCTACTTTGGGGGGAACTCCCTATCATGTCATCTGACTATGAAAACCAAAGAGAACTCTCCCTGCTTTCTGGTACCTGGAACCTAGGCACATGACCTAAGAGCAGTCGATGGGTTATTCCAACTCAGACCAGTGACTATTGAGCAAGCAATCCAATGACACAGAGAAAAGTGAGGCTTTATATCAAGTGACAGCAGGGGTCAGTACTAGAAGCCTGATGCTCCGGTGGTGGAAGCAGTCGTGGTGTAAGGCAGAGTACTCACAAGGACTTCAGCTGTGACCTAACTCCCTGGGAGACATGCATTTCCTGGGCTTGGTTCTTGGTCTTCCATAGTTTTGGAAGCTACTCAATATCTTTTCAATACCTCCATTTTCTTGTTAAAATCTGTTGTTTGCATCCAATCATTCTGAGTGGAACCCCCAGGGAAACACCCACATGACATATTGAGATGTTCTCTCTAATACACTTGGCCTCGGAGCAAGATTTATGGATAGACTGGTCTGGCTTGGGCTCTATCCCAGCTCCAAAGTCTGGAAGGACAAAGGCACTTTGAATCTCCTACAGGGTAGACCCATAACAAAGATCACAAGGACCACAGGCCAGCTGGGCTCCTGAGTCCTGTGGGCTTCCGTCCACACTGTAAATTCTAATGCCACATATTATAGGCAACCTCAATACACAAACAACTCATTACAAACCAGGGCCAATCTGGCAAGGGAACGCCTGAAAAGGCACTGTGAGAGGGTATTTTCAAAATGTCCTTAATGAACAGTTCCCACTGGGAAGGAAGTAGACAGGCTCAGAGCAGAGAAAGACAAATTCATTAGAAAGCCTAATGCAGACTGCTAAGAATTTCCGTATGCACAGCAAACGCTTCGTGATTTCTGTAACTTCACACTATCCTGATAAGTCCTGACATTTGTCAAAAGGAAGAGGCCCATAAAACTCTGCAATTAGACGAAGATGGAATCTTCCCAACTGTTAAAACCTGCCTCTCCTGGGTCTGGCAGGAAGTTTCATGCTTTGAATCGCTTACCTTTCAAAGCAGTTCAGTTAGGTCACTATTAGCATCTTTGTGTTAAGTGACTTGCCCAGGGTCACACAGGTATTTAGTGGCAGAACTGGGAGTTAAGCCCAGGTCTGCCTGGCTCCAAAAAGCCACATTCTTTCCACTAACCCATGGTGCTGTTTTCCTTCCCAAGGCAATTGTCAAGATCTTTTGCCAAGACGTGCTAACGACTAATGTCTCTGACAGTGGAATGAACAGGAAGTGGCCCGGTGGCCCGGGTGACATGTGGGGGTGGCTGCCCATGAGATATGGCTGTGTAGGGATGGGCTGGGCTGTCAGAGAGGTGGGGTAATTTCTGACTTGCTTGTTTTTCTCAGGAAGTCCTGGGGGGGCGGGGGAGGAGAAGGGGTTGGTCACCAATCCAGGAAGGGTGAGGAAAAGGGAGAGGAGCAGGGTGGGGGTGGAGGGAGGTGTCAGTGACAGACACAGGTTTTGCCCTCATTTGTTTCTTCATTCCTATCCTGAATAGTTTTAGGACTAAATGCAAAAGGGCATCTTCTCTATGGAAGCAGCAGGGGCCCCTTCAGCAAGGCCCTCCAGGCTCCTGCTCCAGCTCCAGCTCCTGCTCCAGCTCCAGCTCCAGCTCCTGCTCCTGCTCTAGCTCCTGCTCCAGCTCCGGTGCTCTCCCCCACCTCTGGGGCCCTGCTGCAGTGCCCTGTCCCAGCAGGTCCCCTGCATCACTCTTGCTTCTCCCTTGGAACACAGCCTCTTTGGGGCTATATTAGGCAACGTATCTAGACACCAGTTGGGATAGGAAGTAGAAAATGGGATAACTTTTCAGCCTTGAACAAGGTATCCTTAAAGATGATTTAGTGAACATATGACTTGCTTCATTTCAGAGCCTTCTGAGGGCAAAGTCTACCCTGCTGACCAGCAGCCCAAGGAGGACACCCAGAGGAGCAGAGGTGGTCTGGGAGAAGCAGCCTCTTGAAGGTGGGCAGAGCTGTTCTGACAAAGGACTGATCTCCCCTGAAGGGACAGCCTGACCCTGCACCAACTATGGGTTGACTATGACGAAAACTCAGGGAACAGCCCTGGGAGACCAGTTTGCCCCGCTCTGGAAGTTCACTGTGATGAGAGGGATTTCCCCTGAACACACCTGGCCTCTGGCCCACCTCTTGTTACTCCCCAGGGAGACAGAGTATGTTGCCCGGCTGGCAAACAGGAGCCAAATGCCCCTATTTCTCCAACGGGTGGTGCTAATCTAGCAAAGATCTTGAAGGAGATTTGGCCTCTTTTCCTCCATCTTCCTCTACCTGGAGAAGTGTGTGGCCCAGCAGATTCCAATCTTCCCTCAGCTGGGTTGCTCCAAGGTCCGGTCTGGGGCCTTGTAAGTCAACAGCCCCCCTGGGGCTCTTGCTCCAAGTCCTTGCTCCAGCCGTAAAGATGACAATTTGACCCCACTTGCCTTGCTCCTTTGTCTCAGTTCAGAATCAGAAGGAAAAGAGGAGACACTGATCGTGCCCCCTCAAAATCTCCAGTTATAAAAATGACAGCTATGATTATTAATATCATCACGACCCCACTTGCCTTGCTCCTTTATCTCAGTTCAGAATCAGAAGGAAAAGAGGAGACATTGATCGTGCCCCCTCAAAATCTCCAGTTATAAAAATGACAGCTATGATTATTAATATCATCACTGTCATGCTTCTGAGGCAAATCTATTCACGGCAAAAACACAGGATTTCCATCCTCATTGGCTTAGTCAGAGATGTCCCCACACACTGCAAATAGCCCCGAGCTCAGCACCTTGCCCTCGCCCCTCCCCACTCCTCACCCCTACACACTCCGTCCATCACTCCACCCCCACATGTCTTCCTGACTCTTTAGCAAATAAA
>NW_007737081.1:9774-28591 GCF_000696425.1 Galeopterus variegatus
CCCTGGAGCATTTGCAGACATTCCTCTCCATTGAAGTAAGGGAACTGAACAACACAAAGGCGTCACAGGGTGTGTGGGACTCTGTCTGTGTGCACACACGAAGTGTGTGTGTGTCTGCACGAGCCTGTGTGTCTGCATCTGTCTGTCCCTGTGCCTCTGACAACCCCAGTGTAACTATGTGTCAACTGTTGGTTTTTTGTGAATTAGTGAGCAACCAGATGGAAGAAGTGATGGCCACGGAATGCCTGCCAACAAGGGACTTGTGGGGACAGTCTGGTGATCAGTGTGGGTGCATTTGAGGATGAGTTTGCATGACACTTTACAAAGCATTGAAGAAGAGGTGACTGTACAAAGAACATGGGGTGCTTTTGGAGGTTTGGGGCAACCTCAAGCTTCCCAGTGCTACACTGGCCCTTGGCACTGCCATGACCTGGGAGACACTTTCCAAGGCCACTGCGTGCTGTCACCTATAAGATTTGCCTGTGCAAATGTGACCCCACCATTCCTGCTTGCCCCTTTTCCTTTGATGTGCCTCTGTCTGTGCCCTCTCCCTTCTCTCAGCTCCTAACATTTCTTTCGTGTCATTCCTATAGAACTTAGGGGCAGGTGAGATTTTCAAGGACAGGGATGAGTCTGTCACCTCTGTACCCCAGCACCTGCAGAGCGTGACACAGAGTAGGTGCTCAGGAAATGTTGGCTGTAGAAGAGAAGCATTTTGCTGCCTAGAGTGTGTGTATCTTCTCCTAATTAACAACACAACATTCTTCAGTGACTCTTCAGTGGCTCTACAGTGAATCATCTGATATACAGCTCCCGTCGAAAGCCTGGCTGAACTATTGATGCTCTAGAGAGAAAAAAAAATTTACCAAGCCTTCTCCAACATTTCCATCCTAACTAAGAGGAAAGGAGGTAAAATTGTGTTCCATATAGGAATTTCTAGACGTAGCCTGAAAGCAGTTCCTACCCCTCTGCCCCATAGAATCACCACTTGAAGAGATGACATCTCATTTCACCCTTGGCTTTGCTGAGTACCAATAAAACAACCAGTAATGTGTGGAATGTCTCCGTATTTAAAAGAAATTATTGCTATTGTGGACATCATCCATTATGGTGTCTAGCCTTCCTTTTCTTTTGCTTTAGGCAAACTCATAATGAGCAGTGAATCCACATGGTCTGGAATGGAAGGAAGACCTACATGCTTAGCCTGACAGAAGTCAAGGAGGCTGCTGCTGATGACAGAGGCTGGTCTAGAAGTCAGGGACAATGGCAAGGAAACAGGCAATGACTACACGGGTCTGTGCAGCTGCAGAAACATATAAGAGGACCACCAACCCCGACAAGGGACAGAGGCTTCCTGAAAGCGGCAGCTAAGCCGAGAACATGAAGGTTGATAGGAGTTAGTTGAAAGGAGGCGGGGGGACATTAAAAGTTCCTGACAGAGGGGCCGGCCCGGTGGCGCACTGCTACAGTGCGCCGCTTGGGAAGCGCGGCGGCGCNAAAAGACAAAAAGGAAAAAAAAATAAAAAAGTTCCTGACGGAGGAAATAACATGGGGAAAGACAAGAAAGAGCATGACCCATTGGGAGGGGGTGTTATTCATCATGTCTGAAACAAAGAATATAAGGAAGAAGGTGAAAGATGAGGAATGTTTAAAAAGTTTCATCCAAGGGCAAAGGGATGGCATTGAAGAGTTCCAACAGGGGCAATACTTAACCAGGTAGACATTTCAGCATCTCTCTCTGGTAGTAATGTGGAAAATGGAGGCGGGTAGAGCAGAGAGCATTTGGGGAGACCTAGAAAGATGCAGAACTGTACTGAAGGTGAAGTGTAGTGGCTTGAACTAGGGCGGTAGCAGAGAAGCAGGTGGATTTGGAAGGTATTTTAGAGGTGGAATTGATAGGACTTGGTGAATGGTGGGGTATGGGATTGAAAGAGAGGGTGGCGTCGGGCCCAGCTCTCAGCTTGTGATACTGGGGGTGAAACATTTGCTGGGCCCTGATTTACTGTAAGCAGGGTCCCTGTGCATGTTCAGGGACAGGACTTATTCTACGTATAATCCTACCTGGGAGGCTGAACCTACTGCATCTCATGAGCTCTGTTCCAGCTTGGACATATCTGCCACTGACGGCTACACAAGCAAGCTTCTTTTACAGATCTATTTTGGCTTTGGGAAGGCAGGAGGAAATCTGCTTAAGCTTCCAACCTACTGCATCTCATGAGCTCTGTTCCAGCTTGGACATATCTGCCACTGACGGCTACACAAGCGAGCTTCTTTTACAGATCTATTTTGGCTTTGGGAAGGCAGGAGGAAATCTGCTTAAGCTTCCAGGTCTTTCTTGTACCCCAGCACAGCTTCCCAGAAAGCCTATAGTGGTGATGGGGATGGAGGCGCTGTATGGAGAGGAAGGGGTGCGGGGTACTTGCCCAAGTATCACCAGAGTAATGTTTTGTTTCCATTCAGTGCTTGTCCCTGGAGAACTGAGATCTCTCCATGGGGAACCTAAAAGGCACAAAGCACTGAAAGGTGGGGGTCAGGCTCCTCAGCCTGACTCCAAACTCCTGTCATTAATCTTTGTAACCCCAACACTGGCACATGGTGAACCCTAACACTAGCACATGGCTGCAAGAAGCAATGAAAGGGAAAATGTAAATAAAGACATCCTTAAGCCACAGCAGGTCTCCCCCAGTTTCCCCACTCAATCCTGAGAAGGTTTCCTCCCCAGGGACATTTTGAGCAGAGTCCCTCTTGCAGCCTTGTTGAGAAAGTTCTGACGACATGGCTCTCCAGCATCTGCCTCCGCAGCAGAATTCCTAATGAAGCCCCCAAGAGTACATTCCTTGGATCCAATCCAAGCTCTTAGTCCACCACTTAGAACGAAAAGGTCTAAGAGAGAAGGGGGTTGTGCATCACAATGGCTGGCTCCACTGGTTTAGGGGCCTACCCTTGCACTGCACAACCTCAGAGGGCACTGCTGACGCTGTATCTTTGTGAGCAGAGCCCTTTGGAGCTGTGCAGTGCTGGCAGCCCAGCTCTGCAGTCAAGAAATCCAGTCCATTCCTGAATGTGTGACCTGTCTACATCATTCCCCACGCACCACAAAGCCTCAGGCCTTGCATCCACCAGTCCAGCCCACTGGATTCCTTTCACAGGTCTCGTATACCACCAACGTTCCATGCCCAAAACGCAACAGTGTTTTCCAAGTCTTAAATTCACAACACTTATCTGTAATGAGAGGAAAAGTCCAAAAGGAAAAAAAACAAATATCAAATCTAAAGAGCCCAGGCTTGACAAAGGAGCCAGAGAAAACCAGCCCAATGGCTTAGAAGGTTTCCAGAGAGACACGAAGTGCTTTGCCCCCCACTTGCCAGACCCAGAACTTGGACGGCTCACCCCACCCCTCCCATAGTTTAATGACTGAGCCCTCTGCTGAGCCTGCCAGTCCCTACCCTGCTCCCCCACTCCCCCCACCACCAGGGCTCCTTAATGACAAGCCCAAGCATCCTGGGCCACTTTCCAGCCAGAGGGCTGCATTGTTAACATTTATCTCTCGACCGCTCAATGACATGATTATAGGAGAAACAAAGGAAGCATATTTGTAATAAATCCTGAACCAAAAAAAGAGAACTCATTAAAAACTTCTCCCCAGTGGCCTTGGCAGAATGAAGCAAAGAGAAGGGGATGTTTGCTCATTGGTTTCTGCATCTTTAATTTGTTCCTCACTCTTTCTCACTGCTATGGGCTGAACCATGTCCCCTGCAAAATTCATACGCTGAGACCCTAACCCCCAGTGGGATGGTATTAGAGGTGGGGCCTTTGGGAGGTAATTAGGTCATGAGGGTACAGTCTCATAAGTGGGATTAGTGCCCTTATAATAATAGACATGAGGGAAGTGAGTTCTCTCTCCATCCTGTGGGGACATAATGAGAAGACAGCATCTTCAAACAAGGAAGAGGACCCTCACTGGACATTGAGTCTGTTGACACCTTGGTCTTGAACTTTCCAGACTCCAGAACCATGAGAAATTTTGTTACAGCAGCCTGAATTTACTAAGACACTCTCCAACTCAGCCTGCAGGTCCATGGGCCTGAAGACTGCCCCCATCTCCCAGACTCCCAAGAGTTGCCTCATGCAACCTCTATCTGAAGGACTCTAAGGCAAGAGAATTTTGAGGCAAGTTTTAGGGGAATTAAATACCAAAGACAATTCAAGAGGAAAGGCTAGAGAGAAGATATTGCACAGCTGCTAGGTGCCAATTAACAAGGCTGGGCACCACTAGACATCATCACATNGTCCACACCATGCTCGGCCATCCCTATATAGGATCCGAACCCGCGGCCTCGGCACTACCAGCACTGCACCCTCCTGAGTGAGCCACGGGGCCGGCCCTATCACTCCTTTCTTTGTCCCACCATTACACACGAAATGTAGCATTTATGGTATTTATTATGCTTTATTGCAATTATTTTCTCATTAGACCATGAATTCCTTGAAGGCATTTTGTTTATTTCAGCATCTCCAGCATTCAGTAAAGTCTTCACAAATGTTCGCTGCCTGAATAAACAGATGGATGAATTCATACAACATCTTGCATTTCAAAAATACTTTCATTTACATTATCTCATGTCATCTTCATGTGACTTGATGAATTATTATTATTATTAACATCAAGTACAAAAAATCCACTTGGAGGGGTAACAGTCTTCTGTGGGAAAAACACTTTGAGTTACTTGAGGTCAGTTGGAATCATGTGGCCAGGAATGTTGACCCAGACCACAAAGAATGGGGAAGCATCGCCACCTCGGACGAGAGGCAAGGGGATGAATTAGCTGAGACCAGTGAAGAGAAGAGGAAACAGAGGCTGGGGTGAGAGGACCCACAGATGGAGAAGGACTTGGCTGGGTAAGGCGAGGAGCCAGCGAGACCCTCATGGTGGCTGAAGGATGGGTTGTGCCCACCACGTTTCTGACGTTGACCGAATGTCTGCCATGTAACCCCTTAACTCTCTTTCTCCTGCCAAAGCCAAAACCAAAACAACAACCACAACCACCACAACAACAAAACACAAGACACTTTGGATCCTTCTACTAATCTAATTCTTGCTGCGTTATATGTGGGCTACTTTAGAACTCTCAGAAGGGACCAGGCTTTATGCTGGATTGACATGGTACAGAACAGACGGCACAGAAGGAAGCTGGAGCCCAAATTCAGACATTTGAGGAATTTTTATGCGCTGTGGAAAGAGAATGGGGAGGCTTAAGACTCCTTTTTCACTATCTCGCTGATAGGAAGTCACTCTTGTCCATCCGTGCTATACTCTGTGAGGAAACTGAGGCCCAAGGAGATTAAGTGCCCTGCCCAAGTTCACACAAGTACCAGCTGGTAGAAATATAACCTGATGAAATTCAGGACACCTGACCATAAGTCCCTTGCTTCCCTTGTGTCTTCATGTTACTTCTCAGAGATTACTGTCATCACTGGTGGGGTGGGCAGTGAAGCTGTAGCTACTTTGGGGGAGCTTGCGTTTTGATGGCGTGAGCCAGGGCACAGGATCACCTCCCAGTTCTCTCTTTGTAGACACAGTTGCAGCTTGCCTGACTGTTATCAAAAGACCCTGGAGAATAGTAGTAAAATTCCAAACCCACAAGCCCCTCGGTACAAGGCACGTGTGTCCCCAGAGCCCTCTAGTGCTAGCTCTAACCTCAAAGAGACGGGAGGAAGGGGATGCTGGAGGACTTGCCCTGTGGCTTTGCAGACTCCTCCAGCACAACCAGTTGAGCAAACTTGGCAAGCAGAGGCCTGCATAACATCTGTCAGAGGTCCTCAAACACATGGGCTTTATTAGGAACAGGCCCCCGGTGAGAGCAGCCCGGGACAACATGGTAGAGTCATTACCCGCCTGTCTGCCTGTCCTCTCAACACCCTGGGCTCACACCAGCCAGGGCACAGGCCATGCTCAAGGAGTTACCAAGCCACTGCAAGTATGCCACCTGCCTTCTGCCTGGCCCCGTTATTGCCAACGGGGCCGCCTAGGCTCAGGAGGCATGAGCTGCGCAAACTGTGCCCAGATTCCAACAGGGCCTTCCCAGTGCTCCTCTGGCTCAAGCAGCACACACAGTAGGGGCAGTGCTCAGCAACTTCTTTGAAGGACTATTAAATGAATGAATCCATCCAACTCCATGATGGGGTAATTTGAGGAATTCCCATTCCCCCCATCCACTCCTCTTTCTCCAGCAGACGCCTGAAACACTATGACTCCTTGTTTAAACTTAAATACCTCCTAACTGGGGAAACACTAAAAAAAAAAAATGTTAAGCAGTAACTTACAACTTGGAATAAATGACATTCAATCTGTATTCAATCCCTACTGTGTGCCAAGCACTTTCAATGCACCATCTCTCACCCTCCCTGTAGCCCTCCAAAGTGGGTAATATAAATACAGTTCAACAAGGCTCAGATTAAAGTTGTACAGTTAATAAGGTGAGAGGGAGGTTTTTGAGCCCGTGAAACATCTGGCTAGAAAAGCTGCGCTTTGTACCCTCCCATGCTTTCAATGCACCATCTCTCACCCTCCCTGTAGCCCTCCAAAGTGGGTAATATAAATACAGTCAACAAGGCTCAGATTAAAGTTGTACAGTTAATAAGGTGAGAGGGAGGTTTTTGAGCCCGTGAAACGTCTGGCTAGAAAAGCTGCGCTTTGTACCCTCCCATGCAGCCTCTAAGGACAGGTTGGATGTGGGCTGAGAGAAGGAGTTGTCTCTGTTTGCCGCAGGCTTCCAAGGTGACAGCGGCACCACCTAGAAAGAAAAAAGATGAAGAACTACTTGAAGTGAAGTTCTTAACTTGAAGTCTACAGTCTTTCAAAGTATCTACAGGCAGAGTTCAGGAGGTCTATGAACTTAGGGAAAATTACATCTTTATTTCTACTAATTCTAACTGAAATATATTCAATTATGAATGTGGACCACAAACCACAATAATATAAGCAGTTCCTGTGACATTGCATGAATAAAAATCACAATTTTTTTTATCACTTCATAGTTGGAGCTTCTCGAAATATGATTTAGTCTCATTGCTGCTTTGAAAGCACAATAATTATTAGACCCACTGTTAATTCTTGTTATGTAACATGTCAACAAAGAACCACTTACAGTACTATATCAAAAAGTTGGGGTTTTAAATATTCTCATTGCTGTATTTCAATATAATTGGCTTTCTTTGTAATCCTATGTATTTTTTTAGGAGCTATATTCTATTCTGAGAAGAGTCTATGGGCTTAGACAAATTGCCAAACAATTCATGACACAAAATCATTAAGAAGTCCTGGTTTAGAAAGTGAAAGGTATGGTTTGTCTACTTTACAATTTTATGCACCTCCCCTCCTGCAATCTATGTTTCACTAAACAAAGTCTTTAGCCATCAATTAATTACCTGGGAGCTTCGCTAAAATGTAGATTTCCAGGACCCACACCCAACTTACAAAATTAAAATCTTGGGACTGAAACCTGGGAATCTTTGCCTCAACTAGTTCCTGGCAGAGTCACCCATATGGTGCCCTCGAGTAAACGTTGTCCCTTGGGCAGCATGGCTTGGAGTGGGCTGGCACCCCATGGCCAGGTGGAACATCCTGCACAGCTTCACCTACGGATTCTGATCTTCCAGGTGATTTCCAATGCCCACTAAAGCTTCTCAGTGAAGTAGAGAAGGCCTAAAATGACTGGTTTGGGTTTTTGAACTTTAGGGGGTGTATTCGTTTCTTAGAAATGCCATAACAAATGATTACAAACTACAACAGAAATTTATTTTCTCACAGTTCTGGAGGCTAGAAGTCCAAAACCAAGGTGTCAGCAGGATTGGTTCCTTCTGGAAGCTCTAGGAAGCATCTGTCCCATGCTTCTCTCCTGTCTCCTGGTGGTTGCCGGAAATCCTTGGTATCCTTGGCTGGCAGATAAATGTATCTCTCCAATTTCTATCTCCATCTTCACATGCTGTTCTCACTCGTGTGTCACTGTGTCTGTGTCTGTGTGTCCAAATTTCCCTCTTCTTACAAGGACACCAGTCATAATGGATTTAGTACGCACCCTAATCCACTATAATGTCAATTTAACTTGATTACATTTGCAAAGACCCTCTTTCCAAATAAGGTCAAATTCACAGGTTCCAAGTGGACATAAATCTTGGGGGACCACTTTTCAATCCAGTACAGGGGAATTTTTCAGTCCATTTGTGTTTTCCAAAAATGTTTATGGCTGACCTTCCTCCCATCCCCAGGAGAGAACCATCAATGGTTCTCAAAGCATGGTGTCCAGCAGTAGCTTCACCTGGGTAGAAGTAGCTTCAACTTGTCAGAAATGCTAATTACCAGGCCTCCAGAGTCAGGAACTCTGGGGTGAGGCCCAACAATCTGTGTTTTCACAAGTCCTCCAGAAATTTCTGGTGCTTGCTCAACCTTGAGAATATGGGCAATCTTCCCTTCAGGTTGAATCCATCATTAATTAATTAATCCACAAACACCTAAAACACCTGGAAGACAGTGCTCTTGCTGCAGGGGACACAGCCATGTTAAGGCACAGCCTCTACCTGCTGGGAGCTTGACCTCTAGTGGAGAGATCGGCACACAAGACTAGACAACTCACATGGCTCAGGTGGAATCATAAGTAACTTTCAGGAGCCATTTGGACCCACAACAATGGCAATTTCTAAACAGAGTTCTCAGGTGTGCCACGAAAGTCTTCCAGGGGGTGTGCTGACACATCCTGGCACTGAAGAAATGACTCAGGGAAGGCCCGATGAACAAAGGAGGGGAGGGAAGTCCAGATGAGGCCACAGGCTGTGGGACTCAGGCTTCCAGGGGCTCCATCAAGTCCGGTTGAGCCTCCCCTCCCCCTCCTGCCTTTGCCACGAGCCACTCCACAGCCACCTCAGTCTCAACTAAGAGAAGGTGCATCTGGACACCCGGCACCAGGATACTGAAACCCCAAGCAATTACCAGCTGGACTTTTCATGTCTCCTCTTAGTCTGTGAGTGCTGGGCCAACTTCTCCACGAGGCAGGTAGGCACGGTGCCATGGGACTGCCATACTTTTAGAGGCCCACCATGTTTCCATTTATTTAAAATCCAAAGGAAAAACAAACGAACTTATAAGGTTGAATAAAATGTCTTCATTTTGCCCTCACATCAGAAAAAAAACAAATGTTCAGAGCCCTGGAAAATCCATTAAATTATTTCATATGTTTTTATGGTGGAGGGTCTCACCAATTCAGAAATTCTCAAGAATTCATAACGTGGGCCTGAATGAGAGGGTTTCCGAACAGTGGGGCGACAGCCCAGCATCCCTCGGATCAGCTTCTGAGATTTCATAAATGCTGAGCAGAAAGGGCTGGAGGCCGTGAGGTCCCTTTCTCCTGAGATTTCCAAGGGTCTCCACCCCCTAGATGTTCCAGCTCAATTGCTCCCATGAGTCCCCTGGATACTTCTTTCCCTATTGGGAACAGAAGATGCAGCCACCAAAGAAGGCAGGTGGAGAAAGGAACAGAGAGAAGTGGT
Source organism: Galeopterus variegatus (assembly GCF_000696425.1). NCBI lineage: Eukaryota > Metazoa > Chordata > Mammalia > Dermoptera > Cynocephalidae > Galeopterus > Galeopterus variegatus. The sequence continues at coordinate 19,318 of NW_007737081.1, forward strand.
TCAGAAACCCTGAGGGATTCTCAGAAGCAGAGACAGCTGCCAGCAGCTTGGGAAGTGGAAGGGGAGCCTTGGAGAGTCCTCCAGGCCTGGGTAGGAGGCCAGGCTCTGCTTCACAGGCACCGTGTCCCCTGAGGCTCTGATTCTTCACATGTAAAACGCTTTTCTCTGTCCTCACTGAGCCCTCTTCATGATGTATTCAATAAACCTAACCTATTGGTTTATTGTGAGGATTAGATGAGATCTCACTAGCACACATAACTCAGGGCCAAGCACCGAGTAGGCACACAGAAAGAGCTCATTCCCTCTTCCATTTTAAATCTAGGTCCATAAAAACATAGCTTGATTGTCTCTATCTTTCCATTTTAGAGGTGCAGGAAGGCCCCAGAGCCTAAAGATGTTTTGTTTGTTTGTTTGTTTGTTTGTTTGTTTGTTTGTTTGTTTGTTTGTTTGTTTTACCAAGCACCACTCTGCCTGAAATTCTGCCATTAGAGATTCATCCCTTGAAGTAAGCACTGCTCTCCACCCAGCTCCTCTATTAACACACACAGGCAGTGAAAGAATTACATTATCCGCTGTCTTTCTCCACTCGTCATGATTAGTACAGAATAGGCTCCCAGTGAATGCCAGTGCCCTTCTCCCGCCCTTCTCTCTGGTTCCCACAATTGCACGGCAGCAAAATAACGTGATTCCAAGCATCCTTGAAGCTGACAAATATTTCTGCTTCCAGGTTTTATGAAGTCCTGGGAGCAAACATTTTTAGGCCACCAGCCTCTGTGATCCACAAAACTTCATCTAGTTCCATAACTTGAAATTCTAAATCAAGCTGTATCCTTGTCCCCCAAACCCCGCCTCAGTTTTAACCCCATTAATTGCTTCCCATTAGTCCCAGAAAAGAATTTTAAATGTTCCTAGTCTGGAAGGATCTGACCCTGCCTGTCTTTCTCTCTCATCGTCCCCACGCCCCCGCCCCACTCTCCCACCCACTCTGGCCACTGCGGTCATGTCAGCCACTGATTGTTTGAGCTTGTCTTGGGACCTCATATGTGCTGCATGAAACACTCCTCTCCCTACTGTCACCTGCCTTCCTCCTCCAAGTCATCTGAGTCTTTGCTCAACTGTTATCTCCTCAGACAGACCTTCTCTGATGTTCTCCCTGCCCATCCCCCAATGCACACGGATAATCCTCCATATCCTCCCCACCCCCAGCCCACTTAACACACGTGAAGGAATAAAGATATGCTTGATGGTGTGACTGCAAATCAAATTAGAGTATTCCAAACGTGAGCATGTTCCTTATTCACTTTGTACTAAATATGCCTTGTGAAGTACAGATCGTTCTCTTTGTCTGGTGAAGATATGCTTGATGGTGTGACTGCAAATCAAATTAGAGTATTCCAAACGTGAGCATGTTCCTCATTCACTTTGTACTAAATATGCCTTGTGAAGTACAGATCGTTCTCTTTGTCTGGTGGGTCAGCTCAGTCCTTCTTGCAAACCCAGGTTAAAGAACCCCTCCAGGTATATAGAGACATGCATACCAAGAGAGTACACTAGGCACCGTTCTTTTTCTCACTGCTATGTCCACACCCTTCCCCTGGTCACTCTGAGCCTCACATGGCCTTGAGAAGAGGTGGGATTGTAAAAGCGAAACATAGGCCGTGTTTGCCTTTTTTATTTCCGAAGCAATTTCTTGATATTCAAAAAGTAAGGCTTGAGGAAAGAAGAATGCAGAGTTTAAGTTATAACCATCAAACTGGAAAGAAAATGGGAAAAAAGACAAGCCCACCCCTATGTCAGGGTCACCTGGCTTGGCAGGAAAACAACTGGATCAGAGGTGTGACATTGGAGGAGATGGGAATTAGGTGGAGAGCGCAAAAGTGAAGAGGACTGAAGCTGGGGGGTCGAGTAGGGAGAATGGGGAAGGCATTGGAGAAGCTGGACAGTGCCTGGAAGGAGTCCAGCCAGTGCCTGCAGATCATAGGTCACCACGTGGGAGAGATGCCAAGCCAGCTGGGTGAAGAAGCCACCTTAGTTCTGTGTCTGTGTGGTGCCTGCATATTGTCCATTGATCATACAGGGGAAAGTCAACTGCTTGTGACTTGAGATTTATCTAAGCTCCACCAAACTGTCCTTGTGGCATATCCCCATTTTTTCAATAACCCAGAACACTTATAAACCTCACTGAAACCAACAGTAGAATGGGAGAGAAAGCCCCAGAAACAGACCTTAGGAAAGTGTATGTAAGGGGGAAACACATTCCTGTGTAAAACATAGCATATGCCCAATACGAATACAGTCTCCCTATTTGTTACGGTCCAGATTTTGGTACCTAGGGTGAGCAAAACCAAATCTGCAGTCTTCCTTGCCTGGTTATGTCGTGACACCATTGTGTCATGCATTGGGCATGCATGTGTGTACTATGGACACACAACATGAGCACCGGTTGGTCTGGGTTGGTGAAGGAAGCCTGGTTCTCTCAGCCCTTCCTAAATCCTTGCCTTTTACAACTTTTCAGTTAGCCAGACATTCTTTGATGTCTTCGGGAGACCATTTGATGAGGACACTGAGATAAGCAATCTACTGCTCCTGTCCTCAAGAATGGGGAAGCTATAGGCACCATCACAGAGCTCACAATCTGCCACCAACAGCCACGTGTTGAGAGTTGATTCCAATCCACACTAAGTGCTGGGCACATGGCATGTCATTTAAGCCTTGCAATATTCTCACTATAGGGGTCATATATCCTACCTCTAAAGCAGAACACTGAGCCTCAGAGAGTTTAAGTAACTTGCTCAAGGTCACACAGCTGGAATGACAGCAATTCCTGGACAAACGGTTGTATCTTGTTCTTGCCAGAGGTGACCCAAAGAATTAAAATGTCATTTTCTCCTTTTCTAAACAAATAGTCAAGATGAAAATGTAACGTAACTTCTGTTTTTGGTTAGTTTGAGTTTCTTTCTTTCTGTTTCTTCCTTCTTTCTTTCCTTTTTTTTTTTTTTTCCTTCTTTCCTTTTAAGACAAACTTACAGAAATGAGATATCTGCATTGCCTAAGAGGGGAACCGTTCTATGGACAGGAAGACCAAGGAGAAGGGACCCAGCCTGCAGTGTTACGTGGCTTTCCTGCGATTGAGAAAGGAACAGTGGTTTGAAATCTCTGAGGGTGGAGACCTGCAGCACCAGATGGGGGATACTGAAGGGTGGGGCTTGCGAGGACAGGAGGCCACATGCCATGGGAGCCTTTGCCAGGATCCCCTGGCCAGGCTTGATATGGACGAAGAGGAGAGGCTCCCTTCAAAACGGTGCTTGCAGACCATAAGCAAGTACTTCTCCATAGTGAACCCAAAGCCAGAAGCTTGCCCCTAAATCTTGCTGAATTACCTAATTCCCAGGGCTTCCCTATGTTCCCAAGGATAACAGAAAGAACCCCTCCCCCTCCCCCCCAAAAGACATAACTAAGAATGGGTTTCCTGCCAGCCCTGGCAGGTGGAGAACCGAGCCAGATTTATTTGCTTTAGAAAAATAAAGAAAACGTGACGCTGCTCACACCCAAGTGTCTCGGAGCAAATCCGCACAGGTCCCAGCTGGTGCTGGGAATTTGACGCGCCCCAACCTCCCTCCAAAGAACGCGGGGCCTCTGCCCCATTAGAGAACAACCCTCTCCCCACTAACACCATCACTTCTGGCTCGGTGTGGACGAAGGCACAACGCAGCTGGCGCACGTGCAATAATTAACTCGAGTGCGCCTGCAAGACGGGCACAATAATTTCTATTTCTCCAGCACCCTCCATCCCCCCACGAGCTCTCCAGATTTTATGGCCGTGACTCACCTCCGCTACTGCTGCGGGGTAGCTCCGAGGGGGCGGGCACGCTCACAGCACACCGCGGTTTAGGCAGAACATTCCCAAAAACCCACCCGGCTAATTCCAAGTGCAAACGCTCCCTGTCACGGGCAGGCCAGCTGACTTCATGCCTGGGCGGCAGAAATGCGATAAAACTCCCAAGTTGGTCCTTATATTTTTTAAAGTCAGATTGCTCAGCCATGATCTCACAGTCCTGAGCCCCAGCCAGTGGCCCTGAGCCAGTCTTTGAAATATGACCTAAGACGGGGCTGGTGACGAAGTGGCCATTTCTGGCAGGGTTCATCCAAAGTCAGTTGTCCTATGAGGTCTCTTCCTTCTCGGGCTGCCCCAGAAGGCCCATGTGCCTGTCCCACCCTCCCTACCTGCAGCTCTTTGCTTGACCCAATGGCGAGGCTGCCCAACAAACAGCCCCTTAGCAGCACCAAAAGAGGCAATCCACTCTCCTCTCAACTCCTACAGCGTGTCTGTCTGTCCTAGACACTGGCACTTAGCCATACTCACTCCTGTATTGCTATTCAACCCCATTCAATCAGCAAATGTCCACTCGAGGCATGACAGTGTAGTGGCTGAGAACATAGTGCTGGGATTAAGAAATAAAACAGACTGTATTCCACGTCTGTCCATTCCTCACTGTATGAACTTGGGTAAGAAATTTAATCTGAGCTTCATTTCCTCATTGTACAGAGGAAGAAATGACACATACCCCATGTGGGGCTTGACGTAGGGATCAATGTGCCACATAGCAGTGAGGCAACAAATTGTAGATTACACCACACCAGCAACAACGACTGTCTTCTGGGTGGGGTGGACACCCATATATGAATGCTTCTCATTTCAAAGGGACGAAGAGGAAGAAATGACACATACCCCATGTGGGGCTTGACGTAGGGATCAATGTGCCACATAGTAGTGAGGCAACAAATTGTAGATTACACCCCACCAACAACAACGACTGTCTTCTGGGTGGGGTGGACACCCGTATATGAATGCTTCTCATTTCAAAGGGACGAGAGTGCTCTGGTTCAGTGGTCCAGGTGAGCAATGATTTGTGATGGTTCCAGGCTTTGAGGTCCTGGGTTTGTTTTGGAAACTATTCTAGTGACTCTTAGCTATCTGCGCATGACCAAAATGTTTCATGAAGATAATGTCAGAAAGAGGAGAGGGTCTGGCATCTGCTCGTAGTCCCAAACTATATAATTTTCCTTTGGGAATTAGCATAGAGAGCTCTGCAACTCAGCTTCCCAGATTCTCCCAGTTCAGCCTGACTTGAGTTATAAGAGTTCATGGGGGTGCCTGGTTTGGAAGACTGACCAAGCATTGGACTTTCCCGGCTCTGCTACTCAGCCAGGAATTCTGGGTTCAAGTCCCGGCTCTGCTACTACCTGGCTGTGGGATCTTCAGAAAGTCATTCACCCTTTCTGAGCCCCATTTTCTTTATCTATCAAAGTTTGTCTTATATGATCAACGTGAGGATCAAATGTAAACACAGAAGAAAAAGTACATTATGTAATACTAAGTGAGAGAAAAAATGGCCAGCAGCATGCACTCCCCTGCAAAGAAATCACCACCTGCCTCTGAGTATCTCAATTTAAATCAACAGTTACTATGCCACACCTCTGAGTATCTCAATTTAAATCAACAGTTACTGTGCCACGCATTGAAATAGAGATACCAAATGGAAGGATTTTAGGGCTTTGCCCCCGTGAATCTCTCAGACAGGATAAGAAACTTATCCCAGATGCCATCTGAGCACCCCCAAGCCACTCTGCAAAACAAAGACATTGAACTAGCCAGAAACCATGCTCCTCACCTTTCATGGGTACCAAAACTTCTTCGCAATCCCTGCAGGTAGCTGACAGGTAAGCTCTTCATCTTTCTTTGTTTCTTGAATCTTCATGCTTCAACTCTTCTTTCAAGAATTTCGTCTTTGCTGAATATTTGGACAATCCCAGGAAGAGGAAACATTGTGAGGAACACACAGTATTCCACCATCTCCCTGCTTGCCTGTCCATATCCCCCTGGTACAACCACAGTAAACCCTTGTGTTACGTCAAGTGCCATCCAACTCAGCCCTTCTGGGCCCATCTGCCACTGAAGAGAATGCACCAAGGCATGTTCTCATCAAACACGGGTTTCACCCTGTAGGAATTCTCATGTCAGGGTCTAAGAAAATAAAACTTCTTCAGTAATATCACAAAAGTGCAGGAATTCCAAGGGGACCAAACAAGATATGTGTCATATGAAAGGTCTGAGATTAGGGGTACAAACGCGCAGAGGTGAGAGCGAGTTCCCTGTCTGTCAGTCATGGCTTCAGGGGCTACATCTGAAGGCCTTGAAGAACATCAGGAACAGCATGCACAGAATCTCAGAGGCAGGAAGAGGCAGGGTATGTTCAGAGAGCAGAGAATGGAGGTGACTGCAGTGCTGAGGATGGAAGGAAGGAAGGTAGAGTGGGTTGCATGGCAGAGCTCTAAATGTCAGCTTGAGGGGCATGAACTATTTTTCTTTTAGGAAGCTGGATCTCCAAGTGTGCCAGATGGACTGTTAGGAGGAGAAGCAGGAGCAAGAGATACCGATGAGGGAGTTGCACCAACCACCTGGAAATGCAAAGTGAGCATCTGGGACTGGAAGCAGGACAAGAGCAAAGGAAAGGAAATGATGGGATGTGGAGAAAATGAAACACAGGGTATGGGAGACTTAGCTTTTGAATAAGAAAAAGGGGGAAACAAAGGTGAATCTGGGATCTCAAGCCTCAGTAAGGAGAGAAATAGGGGCATCAGGAGGGTACCAGTTTAAGAGAAAAGATGAATCCTGAGACAGTGGTGTGGGAAGTCTGGGGAGAGCCCTTCTCCTGCCGTTTGCCTCTGCTGGCCCCTAATGACTGCACTCAGGACCTCGATCAAGCCCAAAACCAATGGCCGAGACTTCCCTGAAGCTAACCAGTCTGCCAGAGCCCTGGGTCCCATGTTCCTTCTGGATCCTCTGCACTGGTCATGCCTTTGATGCTGACGTGTACTTGACCCGTCGCCCTCCTGTTATGAAGGCAGATTGTCTCATTCTGTCCTCCACAACCCTGTGAAGTGGGCATGCTCACCTCCCCCATCTTGCACAGAAGGGAACCGAGGCTATGAAAGTAGAGACTTGCTGTGGCCACACACTATCGAGGGGCACAGGCTCAAACGCAGGCCCTCGGAGACCACATCCACTCCCCTGCACACACATCATGTGCTACGGGTGAAGTCCAAGGGCAAAAGGATTGAAACCTAAGGCTGGTCCAGAACTGAAAGCCCAAGTGTAAACACTGTTGAGAAATCAACAGTCTTGCAGACTTATGGTCGGTGGCGCACCGATCAGGCTCTGGGATGAGGTGGAAGTGTCAGCTGAGATCTCCACCCTCAAGGCACTTGCAACTTCACAGGGCAGACGAGACACAGCAAAACAAACACGCACCAGCACAATAAGCACACGATACCACTAGCTGAATCTGTCCTATTTAGCTGTCTGCATGTTCATCGTGTATCTTTCCTCACTGGCAAATGAGGGTAGCTGTTTGCTAATGAATCCCCAAATCTAGAAAGTGCCTGATACCTAGTAGGCACTTGGTAAATATTTGTTGAATGAATGTCAAGATATAGGCGAGGCAGGAAAGTGGAAGCTGAGAGAAGCAAAAGGTAATTGTAGGCTAAGACCTCCCAGCAAGGAGGCATATGAAGGATTTGACAACCAAGAAGTAAGATGAAGTAGAGAGGTGGATGGAAGTAGATGTGTTGGAGTGAGCAGGACTGAAGCCATGCTGGGACCCAAAACCTCATGGGCTCTGAAAGATTGTAAAAGGACACAGAATTTTTTCTTGTCATGCATTTCTCTAGTTCCCTCTTTTCCCATAGTTATTTGGGATTTTGAACCTTGATTATGGGGCAAGATGACATTATTTACATGAACATAAAGTTGTTTTCCAGCCAGCCTGAAGCTGCAAACTTGCAGACTCGCACATAGTATCCAGATCCTGAGAAACCAAGGAAGACATCAGTAAAGCTTTGCTGATTCCACCCTCCAGCAGGACCCTGAGATAACAGCAAGGATGGGAGCAGAAACCAGATGGAGCCTTGGTGAGACCTTGCACCTGGCTCCTTGCAAGGAGCCCCCACGGCTCATGTCCCCCTCCCTCCTGCTTTTCATTTCCCATGTTCCATTCCCTCAGCCTCTTCTTTAAAAACCCTCAGTAAATCTGAGTCTCGCAGATGGCTTTAGTCTGACCATTCTCTTTCAGGTTTACCAGAGAGATGGGTTAGCCTAACATCTGTTCTCAGGTATGCCTGAAAAAAAGCTGACTTCCATTTTCACTAACATTTGACTTTTGAGTGGTTTGCTTTTGAAAAGGGGATAGCAGCTGGATCTGTGCCCGGCAACAAATGTAGATAAACGTAGGCCTCTGGAGGTCAGCACCTCCTCATCCATTCCTCCTCCACTCCTCCCTTTCATCCACCCAATTCCACCCCCAAAGGGGAGAGAGGCTTACGATGGATGAGATGGAGCTCTCACTGGGCACGCCTGCATGATCTCTTCTGCACCTCTCTTGTTTCTACAGTGCAGGGATCTAAGACCCACTCTTCTCCATCTCTTGGTTGTTGGTTCTTCTTAGGAACATGGAGCCCAGCTCTTTTCAGAGAAGGTTGTCTTTCTAGCTCCTTGACACTCTCCATCCCATTTCGGTACACTGTCTGTCTTGACCTTGCCAATGGATGGTAACACAGGCCTGCAACTCTCTCCACGAGCGCAGCTCCGGCAAGTCTGGGTTGAGTAGTCTAGACCATTCCGGTACAGGGCAAGCATCAGAGGCTGCAGTCTCCTGCTTCTTCCAATGCCTGGGATTTTTCCTCACCCCGAAATGGTTAGACTCAAGATTCAGGCTTGGGCATTGACAGGGCAGATCCTTTGGCTGACTTGACATCAGAGTCTGTTTTAGGTCTGGTTTCTTGGAAGCAGAGCCTGAGACAAGGATTTGGGTGTGCATGATTTACTGAGGAAGTGAGAAAAGCAAGATAGGAAAGGGAGGAGCTAAGCCAAAATCTGGTCTCCACTGGGGTCTAGCTTAAGCCTGATCCCACAGGGAGCTCCAGGGCATGGATTGGACGCAGAGATGATCCCACTTTGAAATAAGGGGTGTCCTTTTGTAACCCCTATTGGCTAGTCATTGGATGCAGGCTGCAGGGGACAGGTGGAGGGGAGGGGGGTATCATGTGTTGTCCCCAGTGAAGTGATTCTTGTGGGCAAAACAAATCTCTAGAGAAGGAGGCAACTATGAGTCCTTAGCAGGCAACACCCAGGACAGCTGAAGGATGGGTGCATGTGGCAATGGGATCTGGGTGGGGATATCCACAGCATTCTCTTCAGACTCCTTCAAGGCCACTT
>NW_007737081.1:29125-29729 GCF_000696425.1 Galeopterus variegatus
CAGGTGGAGGGGAGGGGGGGTATCATGTGTTGTCCCCAGTGAAGTGATTCTTGTGGGCAAAGACAAATCTCTAGAGAAGGAGGCAACTAGGAGTCCTTAGCAGGCAACACCCAGGACAGCTGAAGGATGGGTGCATGCGGCAATGGGATCTGGGTGGGGATATCCACAGCATTCTCTTCAGACTCCTTCAAGGCCACTTAGTTTAAGAAAAGGAAATCTTCATGAGGTAGAGCCTGGACAGTAAGGTTTGGAGTTAGTGTCTCATCTAATAACTCACGGTTGTCTTGCATTGTTTTGTTCCATGGGCATTTATTTCCCCAGAGTCCTCTCCTGGAGGAGTTCACATATATAAGGACCCTTGACCTGATACTATCTTAGTCTCCTCCCCACCTGTGGCACCACTGGAAGCCCCTCACTTTGACATCACTTCTCGGAGAGAGAATCCCAAAGAAGATGAAAGAATAGCATGCTCTCCACACTCCATGAAATCAATTTTCGTACAGCTCAAGTAGAAGTGTGACACACCAGACACTTCTCTGGAAGCCCCATCCAGAACAGTCTCTATGCATGGGGACATGTGGAGACCTGGGTGCTACAGCCAAAA
>NW_007737081.1:30279-53348 GCF_000696425.1 Galeopterus variegatus
AGTGCACAAGCACGCACCTGCAGCTCTTGCCCCCAGCACAGCCTGACCCTGGGCTCCTGGGGCAGCAAGACCAGCTCCAGGGTCCACCTGCTGAGGACCTTCTTGGCCTGGCCTGGCAGGGCAGAGCATTCCTGTAAATGCACACAGAATTCTCCCATGCGGGCCAGACTTCTAGACCTTTTATCCTTCATCTCACCTCATTCGTTCACTCACCTCATTCATTCATTCAACACATAGAGCATAGTCTGCCGCATAATTCAGGCTCCAGAGTCAGGCAAAGCTGTGTTTGCCCTGAAGTGCTACCACTTCCCAGCTGTGTGTCCTTGGACAAGTTACACAACCTCTCTGTCACGGTTTTCTCATATCTTGCAGATAAATAATAAAATAATCTCAGTGAGTTATGAAGACTCAGTGAGATAGGGTATTCTGCCCAGAACCTGAGCAGGGCAAATACTTAGTAAATTGTAACTTTTGATCTTATTATTATTATCGTTACTGATACCATTATTGTTAGTTTCAAAACAGTGTGAAGGTGGAGGGTGCTTCTTCCTCACTCGTGACAACTCCTTCCAGGTGGAGCGGTCCCACTTAACTCCTGGTTTCTCTCTGTCCCCTATTCTGATGAGTTGGGGAAGAGAAATTGGGGCACATACAGCCCAGCCCCTTTCTTTTCTCTTTCTCTTGGGAGTGAGCCTGCCTGCAAAGAGCACATCCCACTTCTCCTCCGTGCGATACACCTCAAAGGGCCTGTCCAGACCTGCTGCAACTGTGGGAGGTAAGTCTTTTTGGGTTGGGGATTTAGTATCAAAAATTCTACCGGTCCACAGACAGAAGCTGCATATTCCAACATCCACTGTATCAACACAAAAAAGATGCTTTATTTCAGCCTCCATCTGCCAAGTCTTTTGTTTTACTTCTAAAACAGTTCAACATTCTGGTGAAAAGAGAGGTACTATTTATTGGGTGGCCCCCCAAATCCCAACAATTGTAAATAATTATATGCATGCTCATAGTTGAGATTGTGTCATCGGTTCAATGAAACAGTTCAAAGGGAGAATTGAATTCAAATCCACAAACTTTTTTCTTCCTTTGAATCCCACCAGCGTGTCCATCAACATTCCAGATACTTGATGATCCTGTGATTTCTAACAGAAATTTACAGTTTCATTATATAAAAGACAAAAATAGGGCTCCTTGCCCATTGACTCTTCTTAACCCATTTCCCCCCTGGAGCCAAGGTTAGCAGTTTTCATTACCACTGCTTACTTTTTGTTTAGATCATCCTTCCCTGCTGAATTCCAGATCCTTATCCAGGCCCTCGTGCAGGAAAGAACTTCTTTTATGTGGTTTTTCTTTATGGGTTTCTAGGGCTGAGCTACCTTTGGTAAACTAAGAGCGTCTTTGGCTCCCTGGTGATCACGAACGATTTCATTTGTGTAGGCTGACTCTTGTTTGGAAACGGTGATTGCATGAAGCAGAGAGATGCTGTGATTAGGGGGGCCAGAGCATTCCAGCTCCATAAATCAATCCCCTTTTAATTGTCTCCCTGTCAGCCAACATTCTTCCAGAGACAGGAGGGCTGGGAGCTTGTTAGTGGAGTGATTCCTCTCTCCCCTTTGTGTGCTGACCTGATTGTCAATTAGATTAGCACAGCAAGGAGAGCTGTGCAGGGACTTCCAGGTCTGTCCCAGTCACAAGAAAGAAGACAAATAGATCATCAATACACTTGACTCGAATTTGGAGCTCCTGAGAAATTTCAACCTGGTTGTTCATCTCTGTGTAGGCAACTAAGTTCTGACCCCATATGGTGAAATTGGCCAGCTCACTTTGTATAATTTCTCATGCCTTTAAGTTAAAGATCATTAAATCATTGTCTGCATTTTCCGAGTAGCCTACAAAAGTTGTTCAAAAATAAAGCTTCTCTTTGACATCTAAACTAATCTTTCCTCTTAGGTGTTCCTACCTCTCTTGTTCTAGCAACATGCTGACAGTAGGTTTATAACCACAAGATGAATGAAAATTATATTATTCACAAAAGCTAAACATTTCTGGACATTGAACAGTGTTTTGGAATGTGAATGATCTACAGCCTCTCGTTTGCTTCTCAAATCTTGATATGTGTGATAATCACTGGGAATTCTGTGAAAATTTAGATTCTGTTTCAAGATTTCTGGGAAGGGGCCCAACAGTCTGCATTTCTAACAAGCTCCCAATGGGCCAGACTTTTTGAGTAGTAAGGATCTAGGATTAACTTATATTTTCACCCAGATAATGTTCCAAATCCTTAGCATTGTCTACTTAGCCTGAGCTCTGTAGTCTCACAGACCCGGACAAGTTCTTTAAACCCAATGAGCCCACTTTGTCCATCTGTATCTCATGAGATAATGCACGCAATTGTGACTACAATACCTCACACAGAGTATGCACTTAGTAAATGGTCCTCTATATGAGCATCGGCGTCATCTGTGTTAGGGGTGTGTCAGCCGAGTCTGTCCCGCTACCTGTTTTTAGAGCGAGTTTTATCAGAACACAGCCACGCTCATTTCTTTTTCCGTGTTGTCATGGCTGCTTTTGCACTGCAGTGGCAGAGCTGAGAATGAGGCAGAGACTGCATGGAGCCAAAAGCCTAATTCATTTACTACCTGACCCCTCACAGAAAAAGTTTGCCAACCTCTGATTTGTATCATTTATTCAACAATAAAAGACATATTGAGCACCTGTTGTGTACTGGGCCCTGGAGATAAGAAAAGGTTTCTTCCCTTGAAAGATCTCAGCATCTGATAAATATTTAATTAATCCCTGTGATATCCCCAACACATACATATCTCCCGTCCTTCGTCTTTAAAATGGAGATTGTAACAGCATCTACTTCAGAGTGTTGCTATGCGGACTTATTGAGTTAATATATGTTAAATTCTTAGGGTGATGCTTAGAACATTTTAGATGTTCAATAAATATTAGCCATCATTATCATTATCCTCATAGGTCTCATTCAAATTTTATACCCACCAGAGAAGATTCTTACTACTATTTTATAGATGTGGAAACTGTTAGCAGTTGGGATCTTGCTCGTATTAATCTAAAGCTGCCCTGTGTAGACAAACCACAAATACCTCCCCATCAGCTTCTCCCCAGTCCTCTCTGACAGTCCGGCTCAGGATTGTCCTCAAGTTCAATACACTAATGTTAATAAAAATATCACCGATAGCTAATGCTTACTGAGAGCTAGATACAGGCACCATGTGGAATGCATGATCACAATAAATCACAAGCTATGGGGTAGGCAGCTGCTGTTTTCTGCACACCCAGATATAGGAGAGGCTTCGAGAAACGTTATCACGCAGCTAAGTGACAGAGCCAGGATTCAAACCTAATTTTGTCTGATTCCAGGACCCACAGCACAACCCCTACACTCTACCACAGATGTCACAAAGTTGGTGAGTTTGCAATAACTATTTTAGGTGTCCTTGCAGGTGGTGGATATTATTCCAGTGCTGAGCTACAAACATCACACCCGCAGGAATCGGTAAAAACCTGCCCTGGCCTTTGGTATGCTGGCAGCAGTTGAGGCTGCCACAGTCACACTGATCCTGCTCCCAAGAGAGCAAACCAGAGAAGCAAAGGCAGACGACAGCCAGAGCTATTCAATAAGACTTGTGGCCCAAGGTGAGAAGCATAGGCTTTGGGTTCTGATCTTGGTTGATAAACACGCCTTTACCAAAAGCCTTAGCACGGGGCCTGGCCCTTATGAACACAATGAGTGCAGGATATTTACAAGGTTGTATGATAAAGAGCTTTGAAATCAAAGAACCCAGGGTTTAAATCCCAGCTGTCGTTCCTTGGGCAAGTTCTCTTCTTAGGGCCACAGTTCCTTTTCTGTGCTTTGGGGTCCATGAGAGTGCTAACTTTATAGGATCATTGTGAAGATTAATTGACATATGAATGTCACGTGTGTAGCAGGATGTTACCATCAAGTAAACCCGCAGTAAGTGCCCTCTGTTGTTATTTTTATGACATCAGCCCAGCGCTGGCCCCCAGTATGTCTCCACTAAATGTTACTTCCCTTCCCCTCTAATTTCCCTGATATAAACCTGACTGGAGACATGTGACAAGTCCTTCCCATCTTAACAGAAGCTTTCAAATCTTTTTGATGAATTCTTCCTTTAAGCTCAATTTTATGACAAGAGAAAGTAGATTTCTTCTAAGAATAAATTATTTAAAATACATTGCTGCCTATAACATAAATGCCTGAATCACCTTTTCTCCATTGACTTAGGTTTTCATTTAGACACACTCTACTTTCACTGCTGATTGAGCTTTATGCAGTCAGCAAATCTTTATTGAGCACCTACTGTATACCTGGCACTGTTCTCAGCACTGAGGTTCAGAATCAAACAAAGCAGACAGCAGGTGGAGTCAATGGGGGGGGGGGGGGGACACATGGACAAGCGAATCATGTCACTTCTTGTTATGGTCAGTGCACTGAAGAAAATAAAGCAGGATCATGTGAAAGCAACCAGGGGGAGAAGGGGAGTTGGCTTTAGATTTAGTGTGGTCGTGGAGACCCTGAATAATGTGGGGGGAACAAGACAGGTAGAGATGGGAAAGAGCATCCCAGTCAAGTGAAATAGCCAGTACTAAGATCAAGGTGGGGAGAAGAACTTGGTCCATTCCCGGGTGGCCAGAGCAGCAGATGATGTGGCAAGAGAGGGCTAAGGAGTGAGAGGCAGCATCCTGGTCACAGATGACCACAGGAGCTACGGGAAAGAGTGTGGATCTTTATCCACGTATAGTGAGAAGTCATTGGACGGTTTAAAGCAGGGGAGGGATATGGTCTGCTTTTATTTTTAGAGCAATCACTTTGGTTGTATGTGGGGAATGGGCTGGAAGGGGCCAAATGAAAGCAGGGAGACAGGTGAGGAGGCAGCTATGCCACAGGTGAGAGGAGACAGTGGTGTGGACAGGGCAGGGAGCAGCGGCAACAGAGAGAAGCACAGATTTGGGGATAATGTTCCACGTCGAGCCGTCCTGCCTCATTAGATGAGATTAGAGAGAAGGAAAATCTTTCACTGGCAGCAGGTCCTAATGTTTGCACCAATCTTGCATTTGATCAAGACTTTGATCTGGTTTATTACAGGGTCTGTTAACTCTGATCTTGACATGAGTTAAGAGCCTTAGAAAAACCAGTTTCAAATGCAGACATGATTCACCCATAAAGTAGGCACTAGATTCGGGGGATCAGAAATAGAAAGTCCAATGTAAGCCTCATTCTCCAATCCAACTTTGGGGAATAAAACAAAAGTGGTATCTGAATTCTTATTTGTCACTCATGTCTATTTCTCAGGTTGATTAGAATCCACTGGAGGGAAGAGGTGTGACTCGTTGGCACCTCAAACCTCCAATGGTACCAGACATGAGATGCCTGGGTTGGTGACCAAGGATGATTTCTGCTGACAGCACGTGCAGCAGACTTCATAGATGCTTCTAGAGCTTCCTCTCTAATCTCAACTCCAAGTGGCCTTCCGAAGAGTGTCTTTATTGCCTGTGCCATGATCACGCTCTTGCAGCCTTTTGGAAGCACTTTGCAATCATTTGCCTCACCTCTCCCTTGGCAGGCCTGGGGCCACAGGAATGCTGGTAAAGAACAACTTTCCAACAGATACCCCTCTCTTCTCAGCCACCAATAGGCCTCCCCATAGGACAGTTGGGCATTCACCCCCAAGAACTGTAGTTACTGTAGTTTGTAAAGTTCCTACCCATCATGTTCCTACCCATCTAACACTCCCTGGTTACTCCCTACAGTGTGGAAGATGTTGGCACATGGTGCTGAGTTCTCCTCCCCCTAAGCACTGCCACCCTCCCAGGTGACTGTCACATGCACGTGGATGATACACTCCACCTCTTGACCTACATCTCCACCTCCCTCTACACACTCCTGCTGCAGTCATGCATTCCTGTGGCCACACTGGACTTTGACTTCAGGAGGGATGTCTCTACCTCTGAAATCCTAAATCAGGCAATTCACTTTCTCCTGAAAGCCTCCAAGGGTGGTGCACAGAACCCCTGAATGACAACATCTTGGGGTGTTTATTAAATATTCAGATCCCAGACCCACCTCAGCACTACTGATTCAGAATCACTAAAAGAGATATTCAGAAATCAGCATATTTAACAAGCTCCCTAGGTGATGCTTATGCACAGTGGAGTTTATGTCCATCATCCACCCCTGGCATTACTCTTGCCACTCCTGTCCTTCAAATCCACAGAGCTCTCAGGTCCTTCATTCGTCTGCTTTGTTTCTACCAGCCCTCCTGTCTTCACTTCCTTCCTATACAGCACAGACCTCATGGTCCACACTTCTATCTTCACGGCAATTTCAATTTCCTTGCCCAACTGGGCTAGCTTTGTCCAGCAAAAGCTTAGCTCTTAGCCAATCCAACTACTCACCTTTTGCATCAGGGATCCTTGGTTAATTTATCCTTTCAAGAAATTTTTGTTTAATGCTTAACATATTCCAGCCATTATATAAAGTAATAGAGATGTGTTTTGTTTTGTTTTTTAATTCATGATGACCTACCCTAGAGGAGCTCATGGCTAAGTGGGAGAGTGACATAAAATGATCATCTTGCAATGTTGTGCTAAGTTTGGGGACAGAAGGAAGCACACAGGGCACTATGAATGCACAGAGGAGAGGACCTCATCCCAGCCTGGGGTGGAGCAAGATAAGTAAAACCTGCTGAGAGGAGATATCTCAGATGAGTCTTAAAGAAATGATGAAAAAGAGGTAGACAGATAAAGAGGAGGGGGTGCATTCCAGGCAGAGGGGTCAGCATGCACAAAGGCATAAAGTGAGAACAGCATAACAGGTGTGGGACAGGAAAAGCAGCCAGTGCCACTCAAGTGCGAAGTTCATGGCATGGAGGGGTGAGAATATTTTCCAAACAAAAGCTGAGGATATATGGCCCCAATGAGGTGGAATGTTCCAAATCAGGAATGTGTCAGAAAATACCAGAGATGATGTCACCAACATACTGGGTAGTCAGGGCTCAATCTGCTACATTCTCCTGCCCCTACACGCCCCTCAACTCCCTACTGAAATACACCAGGAAATAAAACTCGCTGTGCAAGATTCTGGCAGACCCTTCTCACACCAACCTTCATATTATTTATAATAGAAAAAAAATACTCTAAATATCCCTCAGTAGGAGATTGGTCAAATCAACTGGGGTACATTCAATTATACTATACTGTCATTTTAGACTTTATTTAATAGCAATAGAATGAGAAAATCATCATGACATAAAATTATTTTAAATAAAGCAAGTATATTCATACACTGAGTAACTTCTATTTTAAAAAATAAGTGTACATATATCTGGTAATATAATATAATATCATCATAGAACAAATAAAAGGAAATAAATAGGTTCCCATTTTTCCTAGTCATATTCTAACCTATTCTCTATGCCATAACCAGGCTGATATTTCTAAAATGCAATCTTATCTTGCTTAAAACACTTTAAAGTCCAAACCCCTTTATCATGGAGCCCAAAGCCCAATATCATCTGGCCCTCTTCCCACCCCTCCCCCTGCTTGCCATATCTCACCTCCAGACCTTTGCACATGCTGTCCCTCCTCCTGAAATGCCTTTCCCCATTCCCCTCGCCTGCCTGACCAGCTCTGCTCATCCTTCAAGATGCAACTTAGGGCCAGCCCGGTGGCGCACTGCTACAGTGTGCCGCTTGACAGCACGGCGGCGCTCCCGCCGAGGGTTCGGATCCCACATACAGACCGGTTCCCACTCACTGGCTGAGCGAGGTGCAGGCGCAACACCGAGGGTTGCGATCCCGTTGCCGGTCCCGGTCCGGTACGGGCGCGACTCTGAGGGTTGCGATCCATTGCTGGTCACGAAAAAAGACAAAAAGGAAAAAAAAAAAAAAAGATGCAACTTAGATGTTACTGACTGTAGAAGGCCTCCTCGAACTACCATCACCTTCACTGGGTAACTTAAAACAATAGACATTTATTATCCCGAGCAGTTTCTGAGAATCAGGAAGCCAGGAGTGTCTTAACCATGTGATTCTAGCTCAAGGTCTCTCAGAAAGTTACATCAAGATGTCAGCTAGAGCCGCAGTTATCTGAAGGCTTGACTGGGGCTGGAGGATCCACTTCCAAGATTTCTACGGCTGTTGACAGGAGGCTTTGGTTTTTCACCACATGCATGTCATCATGACATGGCAGCTAGCTTCTCTGAAGGGAGAGTAGACCAAGAAAGAAAGCAAGGATATAACAGAGATTCAACGTCTGTTTTAATCCCCATTTTATACATAATGAAACACAGAGAATTGAGATGTGTCCGGGGTCACACAGCCAGTTATTCTGAGAGGCAAAATTTGAACCAGGCAGCCTGGCTCTAGAGCTGTTACCCTTAACCATCATGCTATACTGCCTGTCTAGGCAAGTTGGTATATATTTGCTGGATAAAAGAAACTGCTATTTGCTAGGAGCCATTGTTAATATATGCTTCCCTAAATTAGCTCATTTTTGGTTCACTCATACTATGTGCCAAGCACTATGCAAGACACTTAGGAGTCATTTCAGTCATGCACACATCTACAACCCTCCTTGCCCTCAAGGAAAATCCCAAGACTCCAGGGCATCCATGGCTTGGAAGGGGAAGGGCAGCCAAAGTCCTTTGTCTTTGGAAAGCTGGCCTCCTGATTCAGTTCCTGGGAAGAGCCAGGTTTCTCTGGTGAGGCCACCTGAGCTGAGCTACTGCAGGCCACTTGGGCCAGCAGGCCCAGCATCACTGCTGCCCACTAAGGCAGTCTGCTTGACCCTCAGCACCATCCCTGGGAGATTAGGATGGGACCTGCGTGTGCAGGGTGAGGCTAACAGCTGTGGTTTGAGCCAATGATTTCACTGGAGAACCATTCTCCAGCTGCCTTCCCCAGGCTGCAAGAAACCTTGGAGGGAGACGTCCCAGCAGTGAGATCACCACAGAGGCCCCAGGCACAATGGCACCCTTGTACGATATAGCTTGTGATCTCATGGGTCCAGAAACACTGAGCTATGATCTCTGCCCTGGCCCAGCCCCACCCAGGTGCAGCCCAGTGCAGCCCGCAATGTCCACGAGCTGGGATCAATCCTCTCCTCCAAACCAAGGTTTAGGATACATGAGAAGAAACCAGCAATATCCCCTGTGGATGAATTTTTCAACTCTGTCCTCAGGTTTAAAATCATAAGAAGAGAATTTGAAGGTCCTTCCACTGAATTACTACCTGTTCTAATTTGAATATAGGGGATATTCACATTCCAGTGCACCACACATACTAAAGAACCATACTTTATTCTTTCATAAAACATCTTCCTCACCTTACTCAGATAGGGTTTAAGATTTAGACACACACCATGCATCAAGATTATATGAATTTATGTTGGAGAGAAAGAAGAGACATTAAGACTGCAACATTAAATGGAGCCAGGTACAAGGCAAATACAGAAAATGCATATCATAGAGTCCTTTACATTTGGAAAGAATGGCTCTACTGTGGTGGCTCTGAGCTTCCCAGCAGCCAAAGTGAAGAATAAAACCCAATCAAATTTTAAAAATCAGTGTTGGGCCGGCCCGGTGGCACACTGCTATAGTGCGCCACTTGGGAAGCGCGGTGGCGCTCCCGCCAAGGGTTCGGATCCCACATACAGACCGGCCGCTCACTGGCTGAGTGAGGGGCGGGAGCAACACCGAGGGTTGCGATCCCGTGGCCGGTCCCAGTCCAGTACGGGCGCAACACTGAGGGTTGCGATCCGTTGCCGGTCATGAAAAAAGACAAAAAGGAAAAAAAAATCAGTGTTCAGCATGTTTTTGTCAGTATATTTTACTTGAATAATTTCTTTCACAAATTGTAGTGTTTGTGAGATTAAAACCAGCCAGTTGCTCAAGAAAAACACAGTTGCCAAAAAAAATTTATTCCAAGATTGATCATAAAGAGGATATTAAGTGAAGTCATGAATCACATTCTTATAAAAATCTCTTGGTGTATGCCAATGTTATTTCTCCAAAAATCAGGGGTTGGCAAACTGTAGTCCATGAGCTAAACCTGGCCCTCAGCCATTTTTTGCAAATAAAGTTTTATTGAAACATAGCTATGTTCATGTGCTTATATATTGTCTATGGCTGCTTTCACATTATAAAGGCAAAGTCAAGTAGTTGTCATACAGTTTATATAGCAGACACACCCTAAGGTGACCCCCAATGAGTCACGCCCTTGGGTATGAGTGGAACCTGTGGCCAGCTCCTAACCAATAGACTATGACAAAAATGATGGGGTGTCACTCCCTTGGTTATGTTTCTTTATGTGAGACTTTGTCTTAGCAGACTGAAGGGACTCTCCTGCTGCCCTGCTGCTACAATGTGAACTACCAACAGAGAGGGCCACATGTCAAGGAATTGCTGGAGGCCCCTAGGAACTACAGACCTCAGTCCTATAAACAGAAGGAACTTAATTCTGCCAACAACCATGTGAACTTAGATATAGCTCCTTCCCAAGTTGAGCCTCCAGATGAGAATGCAGCCCAGCCATCCAATGGATAGCAACCTTTGAGACCCTGAGCAGAGGACTTAGCTAAGCTATGCCCAGACCCTGTTCAACTGAAACTGTGAGATAACGAATGTGTGTTGTTTTAAGCTGCTAAGTTTGTGATAAATTGTTACCCAGAATAGAAAACTAATATACCAAATAGCTCGTACAACCTAAAATATGTACATCTGGTCCCTTCCAGAAAAAGTTTGCTAACCCATGCACAAAAGCACTATTCAAAAAAAAAAAAATTCCACAAAAAATGTGTGGTTTTCAAAACACACATGGAGAGAAGTAATAAGAATGTTTGGAGGCCCTGCTCTGGGCCAGCATTGTCAGAATTTGTTAGAGACCCACTCAGTCCAGTAGCCTCCCATGTGTCTCTGTGCAAGTGTCACCACGTCCATCCCTGCATAGTGATGTCCACCTGTCTGGAGCGTGAGCTTCATGAGGACAGAAAAGATGCTCACCTTGTTCACCACGGTAATGGCAGTGCTTATCACGTGCCCAGCACAGAGTGGATGCTACGAGAGCTGTGTTATGTCACACTAAAGGGCTTCTGCACAGCCACAGAAACAATCAACAAAATGAGAAGGCAACCTATGGATTGGGAGAAAATACTTACAAACTATATATCTGATAAGAGGTTAATACCTCAGATATATAAAGAACTCAGCCAACTCAATAGAAAAAAAAATCCTTAAAAAAGGCGTGCATTCTTAAAATAGGCAAAGGACCTTAAACAGATGTTCTGCCAATGAAGAATGGCCAACGGGTAGAAGGAAAAAAATGCTCATTATTACTGATTATCAGGGAAATGCAAATCAAAACAAAATGAGATAGCACCTCACACCTGTTAGGGTGGCTATTATCAAAAAGACAAGAGATAATAAATGTTGGTGAGGATGTGAGGAAAAGGGAACCCTTATATACTGTTGGTAAGAACATAAATTGTGCAGCCAGTGTGGAAGACAGTACGGAAGTTCCTCAAAAAATTAAAACAGAACTACCCTATGAACCAGCAGTCCCACTTAGGTGTACATATCCAAAAGAATTGAAATCAGTATGTTGTAAAGATACCTGCACTCCCATGTTCATTGCAGCACTAGTCACAATAGCCAAGATATGGAAACAACCTACATGTCCATCCACAGATAAATGCATAAATAAATTGTTGTATATCTGTGGAATATTATTCAGCCTTAAAAAAGAAGGAAATCCTATCATTTGTGACAACATGGATGAACCCGGAGGACATTGTGCTAAATGAAATAAGCCAGACATGGAAAGAAAAATACTGCTTACTTATATGTGGGAAAAAAATCTTACTTATATGTGGAATCTAAAAAGTTGAACTCAGGAGCAGAAGTAGAATGGTGGTTAGTTGGGGCTGGGGATGGGGAGGGATGGGGGAGGGGATGGAAGGGGAGACGTCAGTCAAAGGACACAAATCCCAGTTATGTACGATGAATAAGTCCAGAGCTCTAATGCACAGCATGAGGACTGTAATCAGTACTGCTGTACTGAATACTGGAAATCGCTGAGAGCACAGACTTCGGGTGCTCTCGCCCCCAAAATCATGGTGACCACGTAAAGAGATGGGTGCGTTAATTTGCTTGACTGTAGTAATCATTTCACTCTGTATATCAAACCATCATGTTGAACACTTTAAATATATACAATTATATTTTTTAAAAGTTTTTAATTAAACAAGCTGTGTTGAGTGGACGAATGGAGCAATGAAGAAATGAAGGCTCAGAGAGACTAATTTCTGAACTACTCCACAATCTGCATCTGGACAGACCTATATCCTTTCCCCTCACTGTCCACTCATTCCCTCCTCTCTGCAAAAAGGGGGACATGCCTTGCTTCTCCCCCTTCTTAAATGTCCACTCGGCTCTCCCACCCTGTCCCCAGTGCAGAGGAGTCTAGCAGACCACCTCTTTCCACAACCAGCCCCTGCTAAGTGGTGTTAGGAAAATAAATATCCACAGTGCAGATTTTGCCATGTTGCTCTCCTCCCTGTAAAACAGTTCGTGAAATGCTCTAAACATCATTGCAATTGTTCTTGCTGCCTCAAACAGGCGATGGTTTAAAGCTGGGGGATGGAGGATGGAGGAAGAGGGGAGATCCTGTTGCAAGGGGGTTCTTTGGGGGACCAGGTGCTGCCTGAGCTTCCAGAAAGTTGGAGCCTTGCTGCAGCCGTGAGTGAAGGCAGAGGGCCTTGCTCAATGGGAACCCAGGGTTTATGACCGCTCACGTGTCTGCAGGTCAGCTGGGCAGTCCTGCTGCTCTGAGTAAGGCATAGTCATCTGTCTGCTGCTCCAGGCGGGCTCTCACATGTCTGGGAATCAGCTGGCTGTCGACTGGTCTAGAATGCCTTCTAGTTGGACAAATGAGCTCCACGTGGACTAGCATTTTCTAGTGGACAAGGCCAAGCTTGGTCACCAGGAAGAGGCAGGGCTCTAAGAAAGAGGAGAGAAGCACCGCGTCTCCTGAGACCATGACTCTCAGTTGGCCTCCCCTCCTCAGCTTCTAAGAAGAGGCAGGAGCAAGGCATGTCTCCCTTTTTGCAGAGAGGAGGGAAGGGGGTGGGTGGTGAAGTGAAGCAAGTCACAAGGGGAGCCCAGATTCAAGGATGGGCAATAGGCTCCACCTCTCGATGGAAGGAGCTGCAAAGTGATTTTGTAAAGGGCACAGGCACAGAGAAGTCATTCACTGGGACCATGGAAGCAATCAATCAGTCACAGCCACTGGGGAGCCCATCAGAGAGCCTCCTACAGGGTCTTACTCAGGACAAGTGCCCACCCCCACCAGGCCATCGGCCCATGAGGACTGAGACCTTGCCTGGCTTGATCACTGCTCTCTTTCTGACACCTAGCATGACACCTGAGCGGGTTCATCAATTAAAGCAAACAGCTATGGGAACAAAAGCATGTTCTCTTCTCTCCTCCGGTGCTTAATTCTATAAGATCACAACCTGCAGAGTTCCCCTCCTCAGACCAAGCCTCAATGAACACCACCTGCAGAAGGGTGTTTAGCAGATGCTTATGCATGAGGATGATTTGAAAAATTCCTCAAACTTAATATCACCGTGGATTCCAGGATCTGAAAGAATCTCCCCACCCACCAAGAGAAGAGAGAGTCTCTCACCAGTGTGCCCCCCCTTTTGTTGCCGGAGCAGTAATGTTTGGGGAGAGCTGAGCAGAGCAGATGGAGTACTTCACCTTTCTTTCCATGACATAGAGCGTCTGAGAATGTGCGGTTGCTCCAGCCGGGGTGACGGCGTGTGCGTGTGCAGCCGGGTTGTCAGCCCACACTGCTCCACTGGGCTCCAGCACGGGCTTGTTGGTGAGGCAACACGGGGGACTCCAGTGCAAGGAGAGAAGAGGCTCCTGGTGGGCCCAGATCCAAGCTTTCCCTCAGGCTAAGAATGTGGGGCAGCTAGCATGTCTCCAGATGGTCCAATGGCTCGACACAGTCTCCATATGCACACACATACACACATGCACATATACACATGTGCATGCACATTCACACACATGCACACTCACACATATACACACGTGTGTGTGCACATGTACACATGTACACACCTGTGCATGCACAAACACAGATATACATGCACATTTACACAGTGCATGCACTCTCACACACATGCAATGCACATATAGGCACGCACATGCACACTCACAAGTGCATGAATACATTTGTGCATGCACACTCACGCATATGCACGCACACATACACGTGTGTGTACACCCACATGCACACTCGCACACATACACACATACCCTACATGAAATCAGCAATTCTCAGTGCCACCCAGACCACCCCCTTTTGTGCTCTCTTTCCTGATCCCAAGCCCATATTCCTTCAGTGACACTTTTGACATTTTAAGTCTAGTGAAGGCCCAGCCCAAAGAACCCAATGGACTCCATGCTGGATGCTGAGTTCTCGCATCTTGATTTCTGGTTTCACCCCTCCCTCCAACCCCCAATCCACACCCAGCTTGGGTTCACCCCCTGGTCATGCTTCTCCAAGTTTTCCTTCCAGACCCCAGTCTCAATCCCCTGACGCTCCAGCCAGAACCTCATCCCTGGGACTAAGTTACATTCAGCACCAGCCACTCCATCTTCAACTTGCACTCCCCCGATGCCTCCCATCTAGACGAAACAGAGACCTATCCCTATAGCCATGTATTCCAGACTGACTAGTGTGGCATTCTTAGGGTCATTTGTGCTGTAAAAGACAGACCCCCCCGGGGAGGGGCTGAAGGGGCTGCTGACTGTTCTGGAACCCCAGGGCACTTTTTAGAGAGATGGAAATGTTCTGTATCTCAATTATAGTGGTGGTTACACGACTGTATACATTTGTCATAACTCACTGTACTGTACATCAAAGAAAAGGTAAATTTTACTATGTGTTAAGTATATTTCAATTAATCTGATTTTAAAAAATTAACTTTGGGGCCGGCCTGGTGGAGCACTGGAGAGTGTGCCGCTTGGGAGCGCAATGGCGCTCCCGCCGAGGGTTCGGATCCCATGTGGAGACCGGTTCCCGCTCACTGGTTGAGCGCGGTGCGGGCGCAACACCAAGGGTTGCGATCCCGTTGCCGGTCAGTAAAAAAGACAAAAAGGAAAAAAAAAATAATAATAATAATAAATTAACTTTGTTTCTTTTTAAAAAAAAGAAGTCTTCAGGGCCAACCCCGTGGCTCACTTGGGAGAGTGCGGTGCTGGGAGCACAGTGGCGCTCCTGCTGCAGGTTCGGATCCTATATAGGGATGGCCAGTGCGCTCACTGGTTGAGTGCGGTGCGGGCGACACCAAGCCAAGGGTTGCAATCCCCTTACCAGTCACACAAAAAAAAAAGTCTTCAGTGTTAGACTCTTCCACCCACTTCAACCAATCCTCAACCTTGGTGGGGAGGAGTATTTTAGGATAATAATGAATCAAAGTAGTGCTTCAAGGACAACAATCTGTCCTAATGAGAGCTCTGGGTCTTTATCTTGTGACTGCTCTTCTTAGAAGTAGGTGAGAGTCTGGGGCAAAGGTACTTACTGACATAGGGGGCAGAGGAGGTAGGAGGGCACTGAAAATTTTACTTCTAGCCTGAGATGCTCAAGATAAAGACAGGACCCCAGGAGAAGAGGGGAGGACCGGGCGGAGAGAGGAAAACCAAGGGAGAGTGGATTGCAAACATCCAGGAAAGGGAGATTCAGTATTGCCTGAAAAGCCATCTGAGAAGAGGAAGAAATGGCTTCCTCTGGACTCTGAGTATGTTACTGAGCAACTAAGATCCATGCACTCCGGTGATGCCTTTGCAGCCAGCATTGGATGAGATGGCAGGGTTGCTACTGGAAAGGACTCTGATTAGCCAAAGAGAAGAGAAGTCATCGTGGAGTTTGTCACTGTCACACCAAAGGGGGAGATATGCTTGAGCAGAGAGCTCTTTCCACCACTACCCAGAGTCTAATTCTAAGTCAGCCCGGTCCTGGCACCCAGCCTTCAATCATATGTAACAAACAACCCTTTGCAAATGGGTTGATCACCTTCCAACCTGCTGAGCCCAGTGCAGTATCAGCAGTGGTGCACTGATATGTTTGCAAATTGATCCCTGGAACCCATTCCTCCAGAGGTAAGAAAGGACCAAATGGTGCAAGACCAAAGAGAGAGGAAAGGGAGCAGATGGGTAGAGAAGGCTGGACAGAACCCCAGCCAGTAGGACTCTCCGAGATCAGCACTTCTCAGCGGGCGCCAGAAAAGAGGCATTGAGACCACCTTCTCCCTGTAAATTCTTTCCATGCTTTGTGACAGCCAATTTGCATCCATCCATCTTTGAGAATCTTCATGGTTCATAAACACTTCACGAAAAAGAGACTAAAGTGAAGTACAGAACTCTGGCAAAATCCTCATCAGAAATACAGGCAAGCATTCCCCATCCTACATTAATTTTTGCATGATTTTTCTAATTTGGTGACTATGCATTGGACAAAACATATGATGCAGCTTTGCAGCAATTGTGCTCTTGGTTACAACCCACAGGAAATCAGTGCATATGTCTGTCAGAGGACATGCAAAAGAATGCTCATAACAACATTATGGGTTATAGCCCCAAACTGGAAACAACCCAGCTGTCTATCAATAGTATAATGGATAAATAAATTGTGGTATCTTCAGACAATAGACTGCAATACACCAGTGAAAAAGAATTATGAGAACATGAACAACATGGATAAATCTCACATACATAATGTTGAGCAAAAGAAGCCAGACCAAAAAGTACGTGCCTATAATTTTATTCACAGAAAGCTCAAAAACAAGCAAAATTCATCTCTGATGGGAAAAATCCAAATAGTGGTTGCCTTTAGGGAATGACCAGGAGGGGCACAAGAGAGACTTCTGGGTGTTCACAATGTCTGTTTCTTGATTTGGGTGCTAGTAACATGGAAATATTTATTTTGTAAGCATTTATCTAGCTGACATTTTAAGTTTGTGTATTGCTTTATGTATATTGCATTTTAATAAAATATATATATGTTTTATATCCACCTATATCTATTCGTCTACATATTGTGTTTATACGTGTATGTGTGTGTATACATATATAGAGAGAGACAGTGCGTGCATGCACATGCCAGGCACTAGGAATTTAACACTTTTAAAAAATGCACAATCCATGCCCTTGTGGGACTTAAGAGCTAATGCAGGAATAGCATTAATCAAATAGTTACCCAAAGGAATTAAGAATAACAAACCATGGTAAGTGCTATAAAAAGAAAGTGGGAGAGATTGTAACATAATGTCAGTTTAGACCTAACATCAGAAACTGTTTTTGATGAATGACACTTCAGCTAATATCTCAGGGTGGGCAGCAGTTAGCTGGTGTGATGATTAATTTTAGGGGTCAACTTGACTGGGCTGGTAAAACATTATTTCTGGGTATGACTATGAGGGTGTTTCTGGAAGAGATTGGCATTTGAATTAGTGGACTAAACAAGGAAGATTTGCCCTCACCAATGTGGGCAGGCACCATCCAATCCATTGAGGGCCAGGATAGAATAAAAAGGCAAAATAAAGACAAATTATCTCTCTTCTGGAGCTGGGACATCTGTCTTCTCCTGCCCTCAGATAATAAAGCTCCAGGTTCTCAGGCCTATGGACTCAGACTGAATTACACCATCAGCTTCTCCAGCCTACAGTCAGCAGATCATGGGACCTCTTTGCCTCCATAATCACGTGAGCCAGCTCCCATAATGAATTTCCTGCTATATATCTGTATCTCCTCTTGGTTCTGTTTCTCTGGGGGACCCTGACAGATGCAAGAGAGGAGCAAAGGTTCTGAGCAAGACAAGCTTGGCCTTTGGGAGGGGCTGACAGGGTGGAGGACATCAAGTGGGAAGCGTCAGGACACAGCAAGGCCAGAAAGGTGGCACAACAGGGTAGATGCAGAGGACCATATTAAGGATTTGGGGTTTTATTCTGAGAGCAGTAGGGAGCTCCTGAAGACTTTTCAGTGGAGAGCAACATAATCCAATCTGCATTTACTAAAGGCATCTGTCATTTGTGTGTAGCAAAGACTGCAATGAGGCAAAAGAATACACGGGCAGACCAGCTATGAGTTAACTGCAATAGCCCATGCATGAACTACAGGGCTGGTGGAGAAGGGTTTACAGATTTCAATTATTAAAAATGTAATTTAACACTAGCTCTGTGGAAAAAAATAAAGTACACACTACATTAGATATAGCAAAACACAATAACAACAAATAAAACCTTCAGTGGCTGACAACAGCACACATTTATCCATATACTTAAATACCTCTAACTTCATCAATATCACATTCAAAATTTACCCCTAAATCCTCTTCAAATTTAGAATCTAAACATTATATTAATCACTTTGGCCATGGAAAGTCAGGCACAATATTAGGCATAGGACTGGGAGCGATTGCTGTTTGTCCTAACGGCTAACCTTCACTGAGCACATGCCATTCGCTGAGCATTCTTCTTAATGTTTACTTGGACTGACCCTTAGTCCTCAAGACAACTCTATTGGGTGGATGATGTTATTATCTCCAAGTACAGTTGAGGACACCAAGGCAGAGAGAGGTGCCTAAGATTCCCAAGTTACTGAGAGGCAGAACAAAGGTTTAAGCCCAGGCAGTATGGTGCTAGATCTGCATTTTAACAAACAGGCTATAGTTTTTTTCATGATTGAATCATTGATCTTGACCTTTTTACAAACTTTTGACTAACAGTGATTTCCAAAAAGTACTGAAGTTTGGGAGGGGAGAGGAATGCAGGGGAGGGGAAGTGTGCTATCCACCCTGAGTGAATCATTGTGCAGTGTGTGCATGTATTGAAACCACACACTATATCCCACAAAAATGTGCAAGTAAATGTTAAAATAAAATTAATTAATTTAAAAAATACTGAAGTTTGTTTGCATTTCCAACTGGGATAAATTCGTTGCTCTGCTCTGCCCTTAATTGAATTATACATTCCTGGAAGTTAAGTAGCTTCTCTTGAAAGTCAGCCTGAAGCTTTTGACTGTTAGACATTGGGTGCTTGATGTCCTTCCTGACACATAAATCTGTCACACCAACCATTGTTGGCTTCAAAAAGTCTATGCTGTATTCCAAAATATTTGACTATTTCAACTGCATTGATGGCATTTCCTTCATGATGGAAAACCTACAAATTCAGCAAATTCTTGTTTCAGTGCTTAATCCTAGTGTAAGTTTTTTGAAGATGCTTCATATGTGGGCAGCATTAAGTTATAATAAGCCCTGTAAAGTGCTACCAAGTCAAATAACTCAACTGAAATGACAACCAGACGAATACAGGAAGTTTGCACATGTACTAGAAATGACAGCTCTGCCACAGTTGACTCAAGGGCTGGGTAGGTGACGAGTTTCTTTTGACAACTATTGGAAGATGCATCCTCTTTTTAAAAACATAAAAATAAGAAATATTAAATTTCTGATTGGAGAAAATACAGTATTTTGGAACTAGAAACTCCCTTTTCTTTAGGCAAGAAGTCAATCTTCCCCATGGCAGGAGTCTGCCCCTTCACGGCTCTAGTCTGGCTCCCTTGCATCCCATTCTAGACCTCCAAACAGTTTCACCTGTCCACAATTAGCCCTTCATATCCCACTAACCCAAAGACATCAACTGGAATAGTAAACGCATTCTAAATACCTTTTGAAGACTATGTAAATGTACTGCCTCTAGTATCAGGTAGCCTTGTCCCGTCATTCATGACCATTCATTAGCCTTGTGAGTATGAGCAAGTTACTCTGAACTCAAGTTCTCATCTAAAGATAAAATGAGAGACTACATATAAATATTTCAATACAGAATGTGGCACCTAGCGACTTACTGATGAGTGTTAAGTTGCTGTTATTACCATTAATATCATCATCTTCACAGTAGCAGATTTCATCTTATCAGTTAAGACACTTAAGCAATTGGTTAATTCAAAAAGTTAGTTCAAGTGAGAAATTAACAATAACAAAAAAAGATATATTCTGATGTCTACTTTTACCTGTATCAGGTAGCTTGCAGCAAACCAATGTTTCTGCCAAGAAAAACGAGGAAAGTCAGAGAGTTACTGAGGCAGCCACATGCCAGAAGTCACAGAAGGTGACTGTTAAGGGCAGAGATTCCAGCAAAGCTTTCAACAATCTCACAGAGCTGAGGAGATCAAAATTATAGCCCAGGCAGCCAAGAATTGAGGGACCAAGATCCCTGAGAGAAGAGAGGCACAGAGAAGTGAGCCCAACACTCTTTACCCTCAAAGCATTTGCACAGAGCAGAAAGCTAAGAAGCTGAAAATTCTAACCTTGCAATTCCCTGTCGATTGACTATTCAGAGTTCTGATACAGAAGCTGAAAAAACAAAGATTTTTGCTTTGTTTGCACTTAAAACTTATTTTTAGGGCCGGCCCGGTGGCGCACTGGAGAGTACACCGCTTGGGAGCGTGGCGGCACTCCCGCCGAGGGTTCGGATCCCATGTGGAGACCGGTCCGCTCACTGGCTGAGCGCGGTGCGGGCGCAACACCGAGGGTTGCGATCCCGTTACCGGTCAGTAAAAAAGACAAAAAGGAAAAAAAAAATTTATTTTTAAAGAGGACTAAAGAGTAGAAGAGTCCCAGAGTTCATGCTCTTAACCACTAAGCTGTAGTGGACTTGGTGACTACGTTTTATTGCTCACCTCCTTCGTCCATTTGGCTTAATTGGGTATTTTCAGAAATATCAAAGAATTATGGGGGTTTTCCCTGAAAATTTAGAATAAATGAAGATATCCTGAAGGAAAGAAAGAAAGAAAAAAGAAAGGAAGGAAGGAAAGTAGGAAAACAGGAAAGAAAGAAGAACTTTTAAAAACTGACAAAGGAATAATAATATTAAACAAAATTTTCTTTAAAAACTGAGAATAGTCCTCTATCTAATTTAAAAATTAAATCTGTAATTTAGAGCCTTCACCAAGAAATCTTCAAGCCCAAATGGCTTCATGGGTGAATTCTTCTAAGTATTTAAAGGAGAAATAACAATAATCTTAAATAATCTCCTTTCAATAAAAGAAAAAATAAATCCCATTTCATCTTTGTTTGTTTTTTAGGGTTTCTTTCTGGCCACTGTTAGGTATGGAGAGCTGAAACTGTGAGCTTGGTATTATCAGTACCACACTCTAACCAAGTCAGCTAACCAGCCAGCCCTCCATTGTATCTTATAATGCCAACATAATCTTGAAAATAAAATCCAATGAGGACATTATAAGAATTATGAATTAGAACAATTAAAGAATTAAAGAATTTAATTCATTATAAGAATTAAAAATTAATGTCTCCCATAAACATAGATGAAAAAATTGTAATCAAATATTAACTAACTATATATAAAAGAATAATATATGACAAATAAGTTGGATTTATTCTAGCAATGCAAGGTTGGTTTTATATTCAAAATTAATAAATCAATATAATTCACCACATTAATGCAATATAGGAAAAAAATCATTAGACCAGCTCAATAAATGAAGAAAGGGCATGTATAAAGCCAACTCCATTCATGATTTTTCTTTCTTTCTTTATTTTTAATTTAAGTTTATTTTATCAATATACACTGTGGTTGATTATTGTGGCCCATTACCGAAACCTCCCTCCCCCCTTCCCACTCCCCCCTCCCTCCCAATGACCTTATATCTGTTCGCTTGTCGTAACAGCTTCAAGGAATTGCTTGTTTAACTTAATAAAATTTTCTCTAGGTCCATGCATGTTGTTGCAAATGGCAGTATTTCAATCTTTTTTATAGCAGAGTAGTATTCCACTATGTAGATAAACCACATTTTCTGTATCCACTCATCTGATGATGGACATTTGGGCTGGTTCCAACTCTTGGCTATTGTAAAGAGTGCGGTGATGAACACTGGGGAACAGGTATACCTTCAACTTGATGATTTCCATTCCTCTGGGTATATTCCCAGCAGTGGGATAGCTGGGTCATATGGTAGATCTGTCTGCAATTGTTTTCCATTTTCCATAGAGGCTGCGCCATTCTGTAGTCCCACCAACGGTGTATGAAAGTTCCTTGTTCTCCGCAACCTCACCAGCATTTATCGTTCACAGTCTTTTGGATATTACCAATCCTAACTGGGGTGAGATAGTATCTCAGTGTCGTTTTGATTTGCATTTCCCAAATGCTGAGTGACATTGAGCATTTTTTCGTGTGTCTATTGGCCATTCGTACATCTTCCTTTGAGAAATACCTATTTAGCTCCTTTGCCCATTTTTTAATTGGGTTACTTGTTTTTTTTGTTGTTGTAATGTTGTTTCAGTTTCTTGTATATTCTGGATATTAGTCCTTTGTCAGATGTATATTTTGCAAATATTTTCTCCCACTCTGTTGGTTGTCTTTTAACTCTGTTAATTGCTTCTTTTGCTGTGCAGAAGCTTTTTAGTTTGATATAATCCCATTAGTTTTTTTTTTCCTTTGGTTGCCCGTGCTTTTGGGGTCATATTCATGAAGTTTGTGCCCAGTCCCACTTCCTGCAGAGTTTCTCCTATGTTTTCTTTAAGAAGTTTTATTGTTTCAGGGTATATATTTAATTCTTTAATCCATTTTGAGTTGATTTTGGTATATGGTGAGAGGTATGGGTCTAGTTTCATTCTCCTGCATATGGATATCCAGTTCTCCCAGCACCATTTGCTGAAGAGGCAGTCTCTTCCCCAGTGTATAGGCTTGGTGCCTTTGTAAAAGATCATATGACTATAGGTGTATGGGTTGATTTTTGGGTTCTCTATTCTATTCTATTGATCAGTGTGTCTGTTTTTATGCCAGTACCATGCTGTTGTGGTTATTATAGCTCTGTATAGTTTAAAGTCAGGTAGTGTTATGCCTCCAGCTTTATTTTTTTGCTCAGAATTTCATTGGCTATGCATGGTCTTTTTTTATTCCATATAAATATCTGGATAGTTTTTTTCGTT
>NW_007737081.1:53960-56930 GCF_000696425.1 Galeopterus variegatus
GTGATTTGCAAATATTTTCTCCCACTCTGTTGGTTTTCTTTTAACTCTGTTAATTGTTTCTTTTGCTGTGCAGATGCTTTTTAGTTTGATATAATCCCATAGTTTTTTTTTTCCTTTGGTTGCCCGTGCTTTTGGGGTCATATTCATGAAGTTTGTGCCCAGTCCCACTTCCTGCAGAGTTTCTCCTATGTTTTCTTTAAGAAGTTTTATTGTTTCAGGGTATATATTTAATTCTTTAATCCATTTTGAGTTGATTTTGGTATATGGTGAGAGGTATGGGTCTAGTTTCATTCTCCTGCATATGGATATCCAGTTCTCCCAGCACCATTTGCTGAAGAGGCAGTCTCTTCCCCAGTGTATAGGCTTGGTGCCTTTGTAAAAGATCATATGACTATAGGTGTATGGGTTGATTTTTGGGTTCTCTATTCTATTCTATTGATCAGTGTGTCTGTTTTTATGCCAGTACCATGCTGATTTGGTTATTATGGCTTTGTAGTATAGTTTAAAGTCAGGTAGTGTTATGCCTCCAGCTTTATTTTTTTGCTCAGAATTTCATTGGCTATGCATGGTCTTTTTTTATTCCATATAAATATCTGGATAGTTTTTTTCGTTTCTGAAAATTTTTTTATTCCATATAAATATCTGGATAGTTTTTTTCATTTCTGAAAAAAATTTTGATGGGGATTACATTGAGTTTGTATATCACTTTGGGTAGTATAGACATTTTCACAATGTTGATTCTTCCAATCCAAGAGCATGGGGTATCTTTTCATCTTCTTTAGTCCTCTTTAATTTCTCTCAACAGTGGTTTGTAGTTCTTATTATAGAGATTTTCACATCCTTCGTTAACTCTATTCCTAAGTATTTTATTTTTGGGGTGGCTATTGTAAATGGGCTAGCTTTCTTGATTTCTCTTTCTGCATGTTCACTATTGTAGAATAGAAATACTACTGATTTTTGTGTGTTGATTTTGTATCCTACTACATTGCTGAAATAGTTTATCAACTCTAGGAAATTTTTTGTAGAGGCTTTAGGCTGTTCAATGTATAGGATCATGTCATCCACAAACACAGACAGTTTGACTTCATCTTTTCCAATCTGGATGCCCTTTATTTCCTTCTCTTCTCTGATTGCTCTGGCTAGTACTTCCAACATTGTGTTGAATAGGAGTGGTGAGAATGGGCATCCTTGTCTAGTTCCTGTTCTTAAGCTTTCAGCTTTTCCCCATTCAGGATGATATTGGCAGTAGGTTTATCATATATGGCTTTAATTATGTTGAGATACTTTACATACCTAACTTGTAGAGAGTCTTTATCATGAATGAGTGTTGAATTTTGTCAAATACTTTTTCAGCATCTACAAAGATGATCATATGGTCCTTGTGTTTGATTTTATTGATATGGTGTATCACATTTATTGATTTGTGTATGTTGAACCAACCTTGCATCCCTGGGATGAATCCCACTTGATCATGGTGTGAATTTTGCAAATGTGTTGCTGTATTCTGTTAGCTAGTATTTTATTGAGGATTTTGCATCTATATTTATCAAGGACATTGGCCTGTAGTTTTCTTTTTTAGTTGTAACTTTACCTGGTTTTGGTATCAGGGTGATGTTTGCTTCATAGAATGAGTTTGGGAGAATTACCTCTATTTCAATCCTTTGGAATAGTTTGTAGAGAATTGGTGTCAATTCATCTTTGAATGTCTGGTAGAATTCTGCTGTGAACCCATCTGGTCCTGGGCTTTTCTTTGTTGGGAGCCTTCCGATAACAGCTTCAATCTCTTTTACTGTTATTGGTCTGTTCAGATTTTCTGCATCTTCTTGGCTCAGTTTTGGTAGTTTGTGTGTGTCCAGAAATTTATCCATTTCCTCCAGATTTTCAAATTTGTTGGCATAGTGTTGTTTATAGTAGTCACTAATGAGTTCTTGTATTTCTGAGGTATCAGTGGTAATACCACCTTTTCCATTTCTAATTTTTGTTATTTGGGTCTTCTCTCCTTTTTTTGAGGACAAACCATGCTAATGGTTTGTCAATTTTATTTATCTTTTCAAAAAACCAACTTTTTGATTCATTTATCTTTTCAATAAACCAACTTTTTGATTCATTTATCTTTTGTATCATTCTTTGGGTTTCAATTTCGTTAAGTTCTGCTCTGATCTTAATGATTTCTTTCCTTCTGCTAGCTTTGGGTTTGGATTGTTCTTGTTTTTATAGTTCTTTAAGGTGAAGTGTTAGGTTGTTTATTTGCCATCTTTCCATTCTTCTGAAGTAAGCATTTAATGTGATAAATTTCCCCCTTAGTATTGTTTTTGTAGTATCCCACAGGTTTTGGTATGATGTATCATTGTTTTCATTAGTTTCAATAAATTTTTTGATTTCTTGTTTGATTTCTTCTTGGATCCATATGTCATTAAGTAGAATGCTGTTTAATTTCCATGTGTTTGTATAGTTTACAGAATTTCATTTGTTATTGATTTCTAATTTTAATCCATTGTGATCTGAAAAAATATATGGGATAATACCAATTTTTTTGAGTTTGTTGAGACTTGATTTGTGACCTAACATGTGATCTATCCTGGAGAATGATCCATGTGCTGATGAGAAGAATGAATATTCTGAGGTTATTGGAGGGAATGTTCTGTAGATAGCTGCCAAGTCCAATTGGTCTAGAGTGTTGTTTAGATCTTGTGTTTCTCTGCTGATTCTTTGCCTAGATGATCTGTCCAATATTGATAGTGGAGTGTTCAGGTCCTTCGCTATTATGGTATTAGTGTCTATCTCCTTCTTTAAGTGTAATAGAGTTTGCTTTATAAATGTGGCTGCTCCAACATTGGGTGCATATATATTAATGATTGTTATGTCTTCTTTTTTTTTTTTTTTTAAAGAACTCATATATGTTTATTTTCTTTTTTATTTTTTATTTTTTTGTCTTTTGTCTTTTTCCGTGTCCGGCAACGGATCGCAACC
>NW_007737082.1:0-1012 GCF_000696425.1 Galeopterus variegatus
TGGATATTAATCCTTCGTCAGATGTATATTTTGCAAATATTTTCTCCCACTCTGTTGGTGGTTTTTTAACTCTCTTAGTTGTTTCTTTTGCTGTGCAGAAGCTTTTTAGTTTGATATAATCCCATTTGTTTGTTTTTCCTTGGGTTGCCCATGCTTTTGGGGTCGTATTCATGAAGTCTGTACCCAGTCTCTTTCCTTTGGTTGCCCATTCTTTGGGGTTGTATTCATGAAGTCTGTGTCTAGTCCTACTTCCTGAAGTGTTTCCCTTATGTTTTCTTTAAGAATTTTTATTGTTTCAGGGTGTATATTTAACTCTTTAATCCGTTTTGAGTTGATTTTAGAATATGGTGAGAGGTATGGGCCTAGTTTCATTCTCCTGCATATTGATATCCAGTCATCCCAGCACCATTTGCTGAAGAGGCAGTCTCTTCCCCAGTGTATAGGCTTGGTGCCTTTATCAAAGATCAGATGGCTGTAGGTGTGTGAGTTGATTTCTGGATTCTCTACTCTATTCCATTGATCAGTGTGTCTGTTTTTATGCCAGTACCATGCTGTTTTGATTATAGCTTTGTAGTATAGTTTAAACTCAGGTAGTGTTATGCCTTCAGCTTTTTTTTTTTTTTTTTCTTTTTTGCTCAGAATTGCTTTGGCTATGTGTGCTCTTTTGTTATTCCATACAAATGTCTAGATAGTTTTTTCCATTTCTGAGAAAAATGTCATTGGAATTTTGATGGGGAGAGAGGTGAATTGACTTGTGTGAGATCACACATATCAGCAGTCATAATCAAGATTCCAATTAGCATCCAGATTCCTCTATTATAATGCCTAACTCCTAGAGCTGTTGTGAATTTCAGAAGAGATATTTTTGTAGAACTTTAGAAGAGTTTTGCCACATCGTGAGTTGCATTCTCATTATAGAGATTTTTCACACCCTTCGTTAACTTTGTTCCCAAGTATTTTATTTTTTTGGTGGCTATTGTAAGTGGGCAAGCTTTCTTGATTTCTCTTTCTG
>NW_007737082.1:2860-4640 GCF_000696425.1 Galeopterus variegatus
ATTCGCAGCAACATGGATGAACTTAGAGAAAATTATGTTAAAGTGAAATAAGCCAGGCACATAAAGAGAAAAACCACATGTCCTCACTCATAGTGGAAGCTGAAAAAAAAAAAAAAAAAAGAAAGAAAGAAAGAAAAAAGAAAGATACAACAATCACAATAACAAACATTGAACTTTAAAAAGGAGAGAATAGAGCTGCGGCCACTGGAGATGGGGGAGGGGATCGGGGGTTAGGGAGAAGGGGCCGCATAAAAATGTTTACATCGTGTAATGATCAAACGATAAAATAAAATAAAATTTATGTGGAAAGTCAAAAAAAGAAAAAAGAAAAGCACTGAACAGCAGGTTACCGGGCCTGGGTGTAGCTCGTGGGTGGTGGGGAGCGGCAGAAACCTGAGGTTACACGTGGTGGTTGGAAGGTGAACCTGACAGCGGGCGTGAGGTGCAGGCGTGGAGAGAGCGTGGGGGCGGGTAGCCCGTGCGGGGCTGGAGAAACAGGGGCGCGAGGGGAGGCCGGCGCCGGGCGGNCCCCACCGGTGGAGAGGCGCTGCTGCCCTCCGTAAGGGGAGGCGGCCTGGCCGAGAGCGGAGGGCAGCGCTGCCGTGTGAGGTCGGAAGGGCCGGGAGGCTCATGTGCACGAGGCCCTTGGAGACGGGCCGATGCTCCAGGGAGCCGGTGGTCAGAGCTGCGGGAGGGAATGAGGTGCCCAGCAGGGCCAGTGCTGCCCAGCACTGCTGTGACCTCTGCCTGGGGATGCTGGGCCTCCGTGGCTGCCTCCTCCACCAGACTGGGGAGCCTGGGGACTCCTCAGGACAGAGATCTGCGTCTACACCCAGTCCAGAGTCACGCTGCTCAGTGCAGAGCCTGGCACCGGGCGCACGCAGGTCCCTTGGGGAGGT
Source organism: Galeopterus variegatus (assembly GCF_000696425.1). Lineage (NCBI taxonomy): Eukaryota > Metazoa > Chordata > Mammalia > Dermoptera > Cynocephalidae > Galeopterus > Galeopterus variegatus. Next base: position 3,760 of record NW_007737082.1, read on the forward strand.
GACGAGGAAGCAGCCTGGGCTGAGGAAGGCCCAGTCAGAGGGCCAGGAGGAGGGGACAGCTGCGCCCTGAGAAGGACACGCTGAGGAGGAGACGTCCTGGACCTGGTGCGGAGGGGGCGTCCGTGAGAGCCTCTGGGGGGGTAGAGGGGACGCACGAGAAGGCTGTGGTTTCAGGGGGAGCGGTGGGAGCAGATACGGTTAGACGCCCATGTGTTTTTATCTCAAATTGTTCCCTGAAGACTCCTGCAAGGTGGATACTGTGACTCTGCTGGTAGAGAAGAGGGATGGTCAGGATTTGAACCCAGCTCCATGAACCCAGCGGGGCCCCTGGCTTCCCGGCTTCCTGCACAGCTCGCTTCAGGAGCCTGTCCCTTGTCCTCCCAAGGCCACATGGCTGGTGGCAGAGGCAGGGTTCTCACCAGGTCTTCCTGACTGGGGTCGCCCGTCCCCCAGCCCAGCTATTCGGGCTGCCGGGCGCCTGCGCCTGCGGTGCCTTCTCCCCGGCCCGGGGCCGGCTCCTCCGCGCTGGTCCTCGGGAACCCGGCTCAGGACTCGGCTCCAAGGCTCCCGGTCCCTGAAGCTTCTCGGCGGGCCTGGGGAGCCTTGTCTCGTCCCCCAGGCAGCCCAGCGCCTTGTGCCTCCCCTCGTCCCAGCACTGGTCACTCTCGAGGACAACGATTTGTTTAAGGATCCGTCGCCCTCCTGCCGTGCCCGGGGGTGGCGGTCCTCGGGGCAGGAACCGGAGCTGGGTGTGACTCGTCGCTGTGTTGTCGGCGCAGGGCCCGCCACAGAGCAGGACCCCGATCCGCGCGTGTTTTAAGAATGAAGGAGACCGTGGGTCCCCCTCCGGGCCGCCGGGCGCCTTGCGAGGCGCGGGCTGC
>NW_007737082.1:5071-5655 GCF_000696425.1 Galeopterus variegatus
CCCCCACAGCCGCCCCCCCACAGCCTCCCCGTACTGCGCAGGCGCATCTTCCAGCCGGCGCCGTGGGGGGTCTTTGAAGGGGCTTGCGGCCACCCCTCTTCCACTCTCTCTGGACCCCGCAGGTACGTTCAAATCTCAATGCGAGGCTGCCCGAGTCCGGCGTGCAGAGGCCCGCGCTGTCCGAGGGTCCCTCCTCCTCCAGTTCTTCGTTCTGCCTTCCTTCCCTCCCTCTCTTTTCCCTGATCAGTGACCTCAGAGGACAAGGCCAGTCGGAGGTGGTGCCCACCTGACCCGTGGACAGATGGGGAGAGTTGGGAGGGGACTGGGTTATTCCTGCCCCAACTTGCTGTGTGACCTGAGGCAGGTCTTTCACCTTCTCTGGGTCTCAGGGACTCCTCTAAAACTAGAGGTTGGAGAGGATCATCTGAAAGTTTCCCAGCTTTCTTTGGAGACGTGTGAGATCAAATTTGCATGCAATGAAATGCACAGATCTTAAGTGTACAAGCCTTGAATATTGATCAATATATATATATATATCCATGAAATCACCACCCCAGTCAAGGTACAGAACACTTTCTTCACCC
>NW_007737082.1:6118-19844 GCF_000696425.1 Galeopterus variegatus
TGCCCCAACTTGCTGTGTGACCTGAGGCAGGTCTTTCACCTTCTCTGGGTCTCAGGGACTCCTCTAAAACTAGAGGTTGGAGAGGATCATCTGAAAGTTTCCCAGCTTTCTTTGGAGAGGTGTGAGATCAAATTTGCATGCAATGAAATGCACAGATCTTAAGTGTACAAGCCTTGAATATTGATCAATATATATATATATCCATGAAATCACCACCCCAGTCAAGGTACAGAACACTTTCTTCACCCTGTAAAATGTCTTCTTGCACCTTGGCAGTCCAACTCCCCTACTTCCAAAGGTACCTGCTGCTGTTTTTTTTGCCATAAATTCATTGTGTACATTTGTACACAGATCTTTTTTTTATTTCCTTGGCTACATACTCAGGAGTGAAATTGCTGAATCAAATGATAAGTATATGTTACCTTTTCAAGTGACTTTCAAACTGCTTTCCAAAAGGTATTTACACTCTCACCAGCAAAGTTTTCTGGTTGCTCCACATCCTTGTCAGCACTTGATATTGTCAGTCTTTTTCACTTTACTCGTTCTGTTGAATGTAGTGGTATTTCACGGTGGTTTTAATTTGCACTTTCCTTATGACTAACACTATTGGTTACCTTTTTGTGGGATTATTGGTCACTTGGATACTTTCTTTTGTGAAATATGTGAGTATTTTGCTCATTTTTCTATTTGGGTTGTTTTTCTTTTTGTTATTAATTTGTAGGATGTGTTTATGTATTAAGAATGCAAGTTTTCTGCTTGATGTGTATATTGTGAATATTTTCTCCAAATTTGTGGCTTTCTTGTTCATTTTCTTAACAGGGTCTTTTTATAAGGAGTTTTTAACTTTCATAAAGTCCAGTTTGCCAACTTTTTCTTTTATAGTTCATGCTTTTTGTGTCCTTCTGAGTTAATCTTTGTCTACTCTAAGGTTCTGACTGTATTTCCCCTATATTTTCTTGCAGAAGCTTTATAGTTTTAGTTTTTATGATGCATCTTGACCTGATCTTTGCATGTGATGTGAGGTAGGGGTTAAGGTTTTGTTTTTTTTTACTTAATACATCTACCCAGTAGTTCCAGTACTAATTGTTGAAAAGACTTTTCTTTTCACATTGAATAGCCTTGCTGTCTTTGTCAAAAAATCAATGGGCTCTCTGTATGTGGGTCTGTTTCTGGACTCTCTTTGATTCTATTGACCCATTAGTCTGCCCTTATGCCAGATCTCACTGTCTTGATTACTGTACCTTTATAGTAAGTTTTCAAATCAGGCAAAGTAAATCACCCAACTTTATTTTTTCTTTTTTAAGGTTGATTTGGTTATCATAGGTCCTTTGCTTTTCCATATAAATTTTAGAATCAATTTGTCAATTCCTACTAGAAAGTCTGTTGGGACTTTGATTGGAATCCAAGTTTTTCCATAAGTCACTTTGGAAAGGGTCTGGGGAAGCTACCCAGCCCATCATGACAGTTTGGCCCAAGCTCTAGGCCCGGCATTCTGAAAGCCCCTGAGCAGCCACTCTCAACTACCCTCTTTGCCAGTATCATTTCCTGAAAGATCAGCGTTCCACCCAAGACATTGCCCTTCACAGGAAACCCAGCCCGGAGGGTGAAGGCCGGAGGGTCCAAGAACCAGAGGCCTGGAGTGAAAGCCCAGTCGGCCTGAGGGATAAAGAAACAGGGGGTATCTCTGGATGAAATTAAAATCCCATATGTCACTAAGATACTTAAGGTTTAAATGTTATTATGTGTGGGATTTGCTTCAAAATAATTGAGGGAGAGTGAATGGTAATATAGGTGAAACAACACCGGTCATGAGCTGATTATTATTGAAACTGGGTAATGGGTACAAAGAGTTCATTACACGATCCAGTCTATTTTTGAATGATTTTAATTTTTATGATAAAATTTTTAAAAATATACCCTCTCCAATGAGATACCCCTCCCCCATCATTTCCCCCAAGCCAGGGCCTGGACCCTGCTGCTCCCTGGCTAATGACAACACCTTTGCCATCTGCAGCATCCCCAGTGGCTGCTACATTCCCCACGCCTGTGCATCCCAGAGCAGACGCTGACCCGTTGGCAGCATGACCTGGCTGTGCAATTGGCCGTATCTGGGTATCTCCTGACGTGGGGTTGGCAGGTGGGTTTCCACATCACCTCAAATGATTTTTAAGATGATTGAACTACAACAGCTGCCACCCACAAACCAAGGCAGAGCCCCAGGCCAGCCCCAGGCAGTGTCAGGCAGTGTGTCTGGACAAGGTGAGCAGGAGGGGCTGTAGGAAGGAGGGCAGGGAAGGGTCTGGGGAGCAGATCAGGGAGGGCTTCAGAGGCCATGGCGAGACTTCAGCTTTTACTCGAAGTGAGGTGGGGCTCCCTGGAGGAGGCTTGGAGCAGAGAATTGACATTTCCTGCCCTGTGTTATGAAAGGACGCCTGTGGCTGCTGCGTGGACAGTTGCCTGGAGGGAGCCCAGATGGAAGCAGAGATGGGTAGGAGGCTCTGCGGTCATCCAGGTTCGAGATGCGGTGGGCTCGCACCAGGTGGTGGCAGTGGAGGTGGCCAAAAGTGGTCCAGTTCGGGATAGATGTTGAGAGTATTGCTGACAAGCTTCCTGATGGGCTGGATGTGGGTAGAGAGAGAAAGGCAGGTCTCAGAATGACTCCAGGGGCTCTAGCCTGAGCAGCTGGTGAAGTGGAGCTGCCATTTATCAGTAAGGGGAGGACTGGGGGAATGGGTTTTGGGAGGAAAATCGGGAATGTGGCTGGGGACGTGCTAGGTGGGTGGACAGCCGTTGAGTGGACTGTTGAGCTAGGAGCCTCAGTGCAGGGGGAGGCCAGGGCTGGAGACTAAATTTTGTGAGTCGGCTACGTGATGGGATTTAAAGCCATAAGACAGGAAGGAGTGACTTGAGGAGAGCGAGCGTGGCTAGAGATGTCTGAGGCCTGGTGAGAATGAGAAGAGGAGGAGCCAGCAGAGGAGCCCGAGGAGGCGCGGCCAGGGAGGAGGCGGGAGCGCCCAGAGCGTCTTGGAAGCCAAGTGGACAGTGTTTCAGGAGGAGAGAGGGAGCAACCATGGCCAATGCTGGGGAGAGGACACATGTGAGTGAACTGAGAGCTGGCCATTGCACTGGGTGACATGGAGGTCACAGGTGACCTTGGCAGAGCTGCTATGGTGGGATGGCGGAATGAGAGCCTGATAAGGGTGGAGAGCAGAGGGCATGTCGGACCCCTCCCCCACTCCCTCAGCAGTTATTCCCAATTTCCACCCTCTTCCCGAGGCTCCCCCTCCCTCCACTGACTCTCAGGAATCCACTTGGTCTCAGTTAGTGGAAAAAGCAGAAGCCGCGGGCCAGGGCTCCCGCAGTGTGCCTGCAGCAGCCCTGCAGCATCGCCTGCGCTCACAGCCCCTCCCCGCGTGCCTGGTCTCCGTCCCCCTGCTCTAGGCCCTATCCCATGTCACCTCCCCGGGGCCCACTCCACTAAGAACCCTCCTATTCTGGGGTCCCCATCCGCCTCCACCATACTGGCACATCCCATCATCCAACCTTGTGCTTCCATCTTTCACAATTTCCCCTTCAGCATATTTCTCTTTCCATCGAAGCTCTTAGTTTTCTTTCTCTGCCAGTTTTCTTAAAATAGTCTACGCGGAGACCCTCGTGGGCTCATGGCCTAGTGAGGGGCACACTGGGCAGGGCAGCAGGGGTGCAGGTGCTGCCCTTGGGCCAGTCTTCCCAAAGGGGCACCTTTACAGACATGAGATGCACGGAGAAGGTGCCTGGCCGGTGCGTCTGCTCCCCTGACTGTGGATCCAGGCACTGCCCCGCCTCCTTCCTCCACTGCAATCTGACTTTGTTTCCCACCTCTTCACTGAGGACACCTAGAAAGATGCCTCCTTGTCCCTCTTGTATTCCCATAGGGAATAGCCAGGGATGGGCACACTGCACCAAATAGAGAAGGTTGGACAGGCTGGGGGATGAGGTGTTTACCCAGGATGGCCCCACAGAGATCAGAAACACCCACCATGGTCATAGCCAAAACCTGACTGGGTTCAGCTGGAGCAGTTTGTAAAAAGACACAGGTCAGAGGTTCAGAAATAAGTCTGTCTATAGGAAAAAGGCAGTGCAGGCCCTTGAGGTGGTGCTGGCTACATGGACAGGGTGAATGTCTGGGTTTAACTGAGGCTCACGCAGGACTGAGTTTCCACCAAATAAAGCAGCCAAGTATCATACCTGGGCTGAGTTGAAGGATCTGGCCCTGAGCCCCAGAATTTCCCATACTCAAATATGCCACAGAGGAATCACCCTGGCCCGCATTCCCCACACACTCCCAATCCAGGCCTCCTTCCCTGCTCAGGCTCCTCCCTTTCCCTGGAGGAGGCCGGGGCTGCAGACAGCATCACTGCACCCCCAGCTCTGGTAGGGAGAGGGGAGTTGAATATTCAGTATCTGGGGAAACAATAAAAGTCCCAGGAAGAACCTGGCTAAGGCAATTACCTCTGCATAAATGCATATATTATTCATCCGTGGCTTTGAATATATAAATAATACTGATACAATTTGCATGCATTAAAAGGAGATGTAATTACCCACTGATGCCCGTGAGTGCCTGGTACCCACTGGCCACATCCCAGGCCTGCTGTCCCACCCCTGGTAGCCCACCTTTGCCCTTTCTGGAGGCAGAATGTACCACATATGGGTTTTCTGCAGTTGTAAGGAAGCCAATCTTTGATGTCCTTGGGGGTTTAGTTGGACTGTACTTTTTCATGAACCTGTGGGCTCCTTTGGCTACCTGACTCTATTCTGAAAACTTTGGGCTTTTCAATTTGATGATCATAATTGTTATTTATAAAATCAAATTGTTTGGTTACAAAAATAATGCATGTTCATTGTATAAAATTTGGAAAATACACAAGCTTGAAAGTGAAAAAGAAAACACATTCATTGTCCCACTGTCCGCATTTAACCACAGTGCCTATTTGTCTTCTTTCCTGCTGGTCTTATTTTTCTACACATAGATATACTATTTTTTTTTTTTTTTTACAAACTTAGGATCATATTATACATAATGTTTTGTAACCTGCTTTTATCTTTTACAATATGTCATGAACAGATGAAGAAATATAAAAGGCTAATAAATATGAAAAGATGCGCAACCTCACTAGTAATTAAGGAAAATACAAATTATAATAGAAGTGAGACGTAAATTTTCACCTATCACATTGTTAAAGATTTAAAATAATGATAATACCCACTGCTGGTGTATCCACGTAGAAACAGGCTCTCCCAAACAATTGCTGCTGGGAGGAGTGTAAATTGGAATACTTTTTGAAGGGTAATTTAGCAATATGTATCAGAAGGCTTAAAAATATGCATGCCTTTTGGCCTCCCAAAATCCACTCCTTAGAATTTAAATAATCACCCAGATAGGAGAAGATATATTATAATAATATGAGTCATACTATTTTATCATAACAAAAACATTAGAAACAATTTTAATAGTCCAGAGTTGGGCATTAGTGTAATAAGTTATGGTCTATCTACATAGCAGTATTCACCTGGGATGAATACTGTAGCCCCTCCATAATTTCCATTTTCCTCACCCACTCTTGCAACACCTTCTCTGTGTCTCCAGCTTGTTCCTTCTAGTGCCTCATCCCCAACTATCCTTTGCCCCCACAGAGACCTAAACTCTGATGCCACCTTCCCACTGTCCTTGTCTCCCTCCCTCCTTACCCAGCTTCAGATTTGCAGTCAGTCATTAATATTTCTCGCTGTCTTCACCCTCACCTCCCTCGTGCCCCTCTCAGTTTGTTGTACACATTTTGCAAAACCACAGTCCGAGTTACATCCAATTCCTTCCCAGCTGCCAATCAGCTGAGCGTGGCTGGAGAAAAACACACAGCCATGATCACTGCTTTCACTTTAAAATATGACCAGGAATCTCAATGGGCCTTGAAGCAACCCAACAATTATACGTATTTCCCTAGTCCATTCCCTTTCCCACCTCCTAGACTCTTTCAAAACCTTCTCCACTTTCCTCTTTCCTTTAACACCTCCTCTGCCATCTTCTCTCAGCTCCCACCACCACGTCCATCCACCCACCAGCACATCCCCCATGTGCCTGGCTTCCTTCCCACCACTGTAAACCAACTCTTCAAAGCCAACCCTCCACTTGAGCATTGGATTCTACCCTTCCTGCATCTCAAGGGCACTGCCCCACAATTTCCTCCCCTCGACTATATCAGCAAACTTCCCTCCCATGGATCACTCACATTGTCTTGTGAATACGCTGGTGTTTCTTCCATGTTCACAGGGACAAAGAGCCTCTTTTGATTCCATCTCTCTCCAGCTACTGCCATATTTCTCAACTCCCTTTTGCAGCAAAATCCTCCAAAGTGTTAGCCATACCCATTTTCTCCATTTCTCTTCCTTCCACCCTTTCTTAAACCCACGATTCCTTGGATACCACTCACATCCAAGCCACCAGTGACTTCCATGACCTTAATTCTGGGGTCACTCCCTCCCTTCCTGGTCTCTCTCTCAGCAGCATTTGGCACCATCACTCATCCCCGGAGAAACACGTCCTTCACGTGGCTTCCAGAACAGCACACTTCTGGTTTTCCTCCCACTTCACTTACCTGCTCTCTCCTTTCAGTCTTGTCCCCGTCCCAACCCAGTCTATCCTCACATCCAGAATGACCTGCCCAAAGCTTCAATCTCATTCCCAAATCTCTAGATCCCAGTGAGAGCAGACCTTTTAAAGCCGGTTTGTGGTCTATATGCTATCACCTTATTTTTATGCCATCACATGAAAAAGCTTGGGAGGAAATGAACTGGAAAATTTCCTAGAGTATCTTTTCCAGATGAGCCTAGGGGTATAGACTTTCCAGGCCTTTTCTTATCCATAAAAGCACATCGGCTGTTTTCATGCTAGTAAACACAGGCGGACCATTCTTATGACACAAAATCGTTCCCTCATAACTCTGTAGATTTTTGCTTTCTTGTTGTCTGTGTTTAGCGCATTGGACAAGTCTGAGAAAGTCTAATTTTGGTTCTTCAGAGGCAATTTTTTTGTCTGCCAGTATCCTTATGGGGTTTTATTTTTGTTGTTGTTGTTGTTGTTATTAGTATACTGCTGCCTTCTGAGATAACATTTTTTCTTTTTAAAAATTTTTTATTAATATTATTTTTTTCTCACATTCTATGATGTTGTTGCAGAGCAGTTGGGAGGGAGGGGGAGAAGAGAAAGGGGAAGGAAATGGGATGGAAGAAGGAGGAAGGAGGAGGGGCTGGATTGAGGTCTGTGGCACCCCCCTCATTCCCACAGGGGAGACCAGGGGGAGTCCAGTGGTGGCTTGGTCACTGCTGAGCTGGGTGCAGATGTCAGGGGAGTGTGGAAAAAAGCCCTTGTTCCCCAACACCCCAACTCTGGAACCCAGGGCCCTTCTTGCTGTGGCTTGGTGATTGTCACTGGGCTGGTTGTGTATGTCAGGGGGGCATGGCCAAGATCCTCAGCCCACCACTGCCCCAGCTCGGGAGAGCCTGGGCACTTCCTATGGTGGCTTGGTGGTCATCGCTGGGCTGGTTGCAGGAGTCAGGGGGTGTGTGGCTGAGGCCCTCGGACCCCCACTGCCCTGGCTCAGGAGAGCCCGGGGCACATCCTGTGGCAGCTTGGGGTTTGTCACTGGGTTGGCTGCATGTGTCAGTGGGGTGTGGCTGAGGCCCTTGGCCCCCCACCACCCCAGCTCAGGAGAGCTCAGGGCACTTCCTATAGCATCTTGGTGGTCATTGCTACAGTGGTTGCATGTACGGGGGTGTGTGGCCAAGGGCCTTGGCCCCCACCCTCGGGACTGGTTGCAGATGTTGGAGGTCATAGCTGAGGCCCCCAGTCCTCCCCAATTTCTGGCTTGGGAGCCCAGGAGACTTATGGTCCTTCTAGGTGTTATAGGTATTCTTTGGTGAAAAGAGACCTTTACTAGTTTGTACCAAACTTTGTCTCTGGTTGTGGGCACTTTGTTCTTTCTTCCAGTTCTGTGTTGTATTATTTGCTGTTCTCAACACTTAAACTATGTGCTGGAACTAATTTGTTGTCCTTTGCTTACTTCTATAATGGGGGGACTTCCTGTGAGGACCAGTACTTGTGCTGTATGGTTGGGCTAAATTGCTGCTTTGCTGCTGATTCCCTGGGGAAGGCTTTTTGTGCAGCTCAGGTTTTAATGGTTGACTTTATAGGAAATTCTGGGTCTAGTGAAATCCAATGCACCTGGGTTGTGTCGAAACTCTGGTCTGGGCCTGAGTCTTTTCATCAATCTGCACCCCATGCAATTCTATATTCCTGACCAGTGTCCTCTGTGTGGTCGTATGCTGATTGGGGTGCAGATCTTTGCTGTGCCCCAGTTTTCCCCTGGCCACTGCCCATGCTCCAAATACTTCCCATGGGAGGGGCCGTGCTCTGGTCCCTTGCAATGACTCACTGGCCTTTGAGTGGCTCCTCTTTTTCAGTTGTTCTGGCTCCTCACTCCTATGTGGGTCCACAGGAACCCTGTTAGTGGCCTTGCTAGCCTGGGGTCCACCAAGGCCCTCTTCTCCTTCACTGTCTCCAAGCAACTTCATCCAAAGGGCACAGCTGCAGCTTTTTCCAGCCCCTGCTCCATGTGCTGAGCAGCTCCAGCCTGGAAGTGCTCAGAGCTCAAAATAGGCAGAGTGGGCTATTCTTCCTCTCATCATGGCTTCTCCTGCCTTCATGCACTCCATAGGTCTCTCCTCCTCTTCCACTGAGCTCTAGTGGCCCCAGCTTGGCTGTTGTTGCTTTTTTATAGTTGTAAATTTGTTGATTTGTGGGAGAGAGTGATGCTGGGGATCATCTATCCTGCCATCTTGGCTAGAAGACTGGGGTTTTATTCTTATGGTAAAAAAAATCCAGAGGCTTCCAGTCAAGATGGTGGAGTAGATGGTTCCTAGCATTGCTCTCTCCCACAAATCAACCAATTTGCAATGATTAAAAAGCAACAACAGGAGGCCTGACAGCCACACCAGAACAGGCAGGAGTCACATGCTGTAGGACCCCCAGCCCAGGCCAGTGCCTGCTGCCAAGAGACGCCTGAGAGCTGCCAGACCCACACACCCCAAGTTAGCTGTGCTGGAACAGGCAGAAGCTGCAGGACCCCCAGCCCAGGTCAGTCCCTGCCACCTAGAGAGGCCCAAGAGCTGCCAGGCCCACATGCCCTGAGTCAGCCACACTGGAACAGGCAGGAGCCATGGGATCTCCAGCCCAGGCCAGTGCCCACCACTTAGAGAGGCCTGAGAGCCACTGGGCCCACACACCCCGAGTCAGCTGTGCCAGCACAGGCAGGTACTGCAGGAACCTCAGCCCAGGTCAGTCCCCACCACCTAGAGAGGCCCAAGAGCCACCATGCCTACATGCCCCATGTTGGCCACACCAGAGCTGGCAGGCACCATGGGACTCCCAGGCCAGTGCCCACTGCCCAGAGAGGACTGAGAGCTGCCGGGCCCACATGCCCTGAGTCAGCCACACTGGAGCAGGCAGGTGCCACAGGACCTCCAGCCAAGGCCAGTCCCTGCCACCCAAGAGGCCCGAGAGCCAGCAGGCCTACACACCCCAAGCCAGCCTTGCCAGAGCAGGCAGGTGCTGTGGGACCCCCAGCCCAAGCTAGTCCCCACTGTGCAGAATTGGCAGTCCCTTCAGGATCCAGGCCACACATCAGGGTGGAATGAGTGGACCATGATATTCAATGCCACAATGACTAGACACCAAAGGAAAGATACCAATAATATGAAAAATCAAGAAAGCACATCACCACCAAAGGAAAATAATAACTCTCAAGCTCTCGATCCTATAGAACATGAAGTCCTTGAAATGACTGACAAGGAATTCTGAGCAACAATTTTAAGGAAACTAAATGAGATACAAGAAAACTCAATTAGACAACACAATGAAATGAGAAAAAATATACAGGACCTAAAAGAATAAATGTACAAAGAAACCAGTGCTCTGAAAAAGAATGTACCAGAGCTTGGAGAGCTGAAGGATTCATCCAATGAAATAAAAAAACACAGCAAGAGAGTCTAACCAGCAGGCTAGAACAAGCAGAAGAGAGAATTTCTGACCTTGAAGACAGGCTTTTTGAATTAACACAGGCAGACCAGAAAAAAGAAAAAATAATTTAAAAAATTGAAGCAAATCTAAGAGAGATAACAGACAACCTTAAGCACTCAAATATCCGAATCATCGGTATTCCAGAAGGGGAGGAAAAAGGATATGGCATTGAAAACATATTCAACAAAATAAAAGCAGAAAACTTCCCAGGTATAGAGAAAGTCACAGATCTTCAGATTCAGGAGGCCAAAAGATCCCCAAACATATTCAACCTAAAAAGGTCCTCTCCAAGACATGTTATAGTCAAATTGGCAAAACTCAAAGACAGAGAGAGAATCTTAAAAGCTGCAAGAGAGAAGTGTCAAGTCATCTATAAGGGGGCCACAATCAGACTAACATCAAACTTTTCATCAGAAACCCTAAAATCTAGAAAAGAATGGGATGATATATTCAAAATACTAAAGGACAAAAATTGCCAGCCAAGGACACTTTACCCAGCAAGGCTATCCTTCTGAAATGAAAGACAAACAGTATGTTTCTCAGACAAGCAAAAACTGCAGGAGTTCACTACCACACGACCAGTCTCACAAGAAATTCTCAAGGAAGTACTGGGTTTGATACCTGAAAAACAACCATCGCTGCCATGAATACTCAAGAAAGAACAAAACTTACCAGTAAAACAAAAATGCTAACAATAAAGAGAAAAACTAGTTTATCTACCACCCCAGGAAACCAACAAACACAGAAGACAAACAGAAAATCAGAAAGAAAGGAACAAAAGATACTTAAGACACCTAAACAAAAATCAATAAAATGCTAGGAGTAAATCAACACCTTTCAATAATAAGTCTAAATATAAGGGGATTAAGTTCCCCACTCAAAAGACCAGAATGACTGACTGGATTAAAAAAATGGACCCAACAATATGCTGCCTTCAAAAGACTCACCTCACCTGTAAAGACACACATAAACTAAGAGTGAAAGGATGGAAAATGATATATCATGCAAATAGAAATGAAAAACTAGCTGTAGTAGCTATTCTTATATCAGATAAAATATACTTTTAACCAGAAATGATAAAAAGAGATAAAGAAGGCCACTATATAATGATAAAAGGATCTATCCATCAAGAAGACATAACAATCATAAATATATATGCACCCAACATCGGAGCAGCCAGATTTATAAAGCAAACACTATTAGACCTAAAGAATGAGATAGACACTAATACCATAATAGTGGGGCACCTGAACACCCCAATCTCAACATTGGACAGATCATCTAGGCAAAAAATCAGTAGGGAAGCACAATATCTAAACAATACTTTAGACCAATTGGACTTGGCAGATATCTACAGAACATTCCATCCAACAACCTCAGAATATTCTTTCTTCTCATCAGCACATGGAACATTCACCAGGATAGACCACGTGTTAGGTCACAAAGCAAGTCTCAACAAATTCAAAAAAATTGGAATTATTCCATATATTTTTTCAGATCACAATGGATTAAAATGAGAAATCAATAACAAATGAAACTTTGGAAACTATACAAACACATGGATATTAAAACATTCTACATAATGACGTATGGGTCCAAGAAGAAATTAAACAGGAAATCAAAAAATTTCTTGAAACCTATGAAAATAATTACATATAATACCAAAACCTGTGGGATACTGCAAAAGCAGTACTAAGGGGGAAATTTATCACATTAAATTCTTACTTCAGAAGAATGGAAAGATGGCAAATAAACAACCTAACACTTCACCTTAAAGAACTAGAAAAACGATAACAATTCAAACCTGAAGTTAGCAGATGGAAAGAAATAATTAAGATCAGAGCTGAACAGAATGAACTAGAAACCTGGAAAATGATACAAAAGATCAATGAAACAAAATGTTGTTTTTTTTAAAAGATAAATAAAATTGACAAACCTTTAGCAAGGCTAACTAAGAAGAGAGAAGACCTAAATAACAAAAATTAGAAATGAAAAAGGTGATTACAACTGATACCTCAGAAATACAAGAAATCATTAGAGACTACTATAAACAACTATATGCCAACAAATTTGAAAATCTAGAGGAAGTGGATAAATTTCAAACTACCAAAACTGAGCCAAGAAGATATAGAAAATCTGAACAGACCAATAACAATAAAAGAGATTGAAGCTTTTATCAGTAGATTCCCAACAAAGAAAAGCCCAGGACTGGATGGGTTCACTGCAGAGTTCTATCAAACCTTGAGAGAAGAATTGATACCAATTCTCTATAAACTATTCCAAAAGATTGAAACAGAGGCCATTCTCCCAAACTCATTCTATGAGGCAAACATTACCCTGATACCAAAACCAGTTAAAGATACATCAAAACCAGAAAATTACAGGCTAAAATCCTTGGTGAATATAGATGCAAAAATCCTCAATAAAATACTAGCTAACAGAATACAGGAACACATACACAAAATTATACATCATTATCAAGTGGGATTCATCCCATGGATGCAAGGTTGGTTCAACATAAGCAAATCAATAGATGTGATACACCACGTCAGTAAAAGCAAAGATAAAAACTATACGATCATCTCTATAGATGCTGAAAAAGCATTTGACAAAATTCAACATTCATCCATGATAAAGACTCTCTACAAGTTAGGTATAAGTGGAAAGTATCTCAACACAATTAAATCCATAGATGATAAGCCCACTGCCAATATCATCCTGAACTGGGAAAAGCTGAAAGCTTTTCCCTTAAGAACAGGAACTAGACAAGGACGCCCACTCTCACCACTCCTATTCATCATAGTGTTGGAAGTACCAGCCAGAGCAATCAGAGAAGAGAAGGAAATAAAGGGCATCCAGATTGGAAAAGATGAAGTCAAACTGTCCCTGTTTGCGAATGAGACGATCCTGTATATTGAACAGCCTAAGGCCTCAACAAAAAAACTCTTAGAGTTGATAAATGATTTCAGCAAAGTTGTAGGATACAAAATCAACACACGAAAATCAGTAGCATTTCTATACTCCAACAATGAACCTGCAAAAAAGAAATCAAGAAAGCTAGAACATTTACAATAGCCATCAAAAAAATAAAATACTTAAGAATAAAGTTAACCAAGGATGTGAAAAATCTCTATGAAGAGAATTACACACCACTGTTGAGAGAAGTTAAAGAGGACATAGAAGGTGGAAAGATATCCCATGCTCTTGGATTGGAAGAATTAACATTGTGAAAATGTCCATATTACCCAAAGTGATCTACAGATTCAATGCAATCCCCATCAAAATTCCAATGACATTTTTCTCAGAAATGGAAAAAACTATCCAGACACTTATATGGAATAACAAAAGACCATACATAGCCAAAGCAATCCTAAGCAAAAAAATAAATAAATAAAATAAAACTGGAGGCATAACACTACCTGACTTTAAGCTATACTACAAAGCTATAATAACCAAAACAGCATGGTACTGGCATAAACACAGACACATGGATCAATGGAATAGAATAAAGAACCCATAAATCAACCCATACACCAACAGCCATCTGATCTTTGACAAAGGCACCAAGTCTACATACTGGGGTAGGGACTGCCTCTTCAGCAAGTGGTGCGG
>NW_007737082.1:20042-40861 GCF_000696425.1 Galeopterus variegatus
CGCTCAGCCAGTGAGTGGGAACCGGTCTCCACATGGGATCCGAACCCTCGGCGGGAGCGCTGATGCGCTCCCAAGCTGCGCACTCTCCAGTGCGCCACTGGGCCAGCCCAAATTAAGTAAAATTTTTTTAAAAAATCCAGCAGAACATGTCTATGTGTACATCTCTAATAAGTAATTTGAATATTTTAATCTGTGGGGCTATTAATTTCTTCATTTTTGAAAATTTTTCTTCCATAATATCTTTATTACTTCTGGCCCATTTTCTTCTCCTTTGTTCAAGAATATCAATTAATTCAGCAATACCTATTAATTAATTATTGATTACCTACTAATTGGGTTTCTCTTCTGTCATTTGTACCAATTTTTTGGAAACTGCTTTCCTTAATTTTCAAAAGAGCTTCTCAAGTCTTCCTCCACAGCATTGTTTACTGCAGAGTTGATTTTTTTCTATGCTGATTTTAATTATGTGATTATATTTTTAGTTCATTTTACAGTATTTCTAGGTCTGATGCGACTCTACTTTTGTTTCTGCCAGGCTCACGGCTAGATTCCTTTCAACTCAGTCTTTGGTCTTATCCTCTTCTGTTTTCATAACGTTTGTGTTTTCCCAACTTTGGTGGAGAGAACAAAGCAAACGCTTCCTAAAATTTACCTTTGCTTCCTATGGCAAAATTTCTCTAAAAATTCATGCTTCCCATACGGTTCTACGTTCCACGATGCAGAATCCTTTGATAACCCAGTGCTGCCTGCCTTTCCCCGTTCACTCATCTTTAGTGTTTACCACTGAGCAAGCTGGAGGCTGCTTGCTTTCTCCTCAGAGTTTAAACAGGAAGGTCAGTGCCTGTGAACTGACCCCAGGTATCTTTCTGACTTCTTTCTTAATGTTATCAGTTACTGTGGATTTTGTGACTCAAGGAGGGATCTCCTTGTTGTGCTGCCAGGTCACGAGGAGTTCAATATATTCCTGGATACCTCAATCCCCTGCGGCGCTTCCCTGCTGGGAACAAATAATGGACAGCTGCAATCCCCAGAGTGCACCCCTTCTCTCCTGCTCAACCCCAGGTGGCTGGCACCCAGCAGCACTGCTCTGCTGGGACTGTAGTTCAGGGAGGCCTTAAGTAGGACATGGGAGAAGGATGGTGGGGAGGGCATCTTCTCCTTGCCTCTTCTCTTGGTTCTGCTCACGGCTTTATCCTTACATTGGCTACTAGAAATCTTTCCCATGGGCTTGCCGGTCTTTGAACCGGAGCCCTGGCACCAAGCGCTGTTGCAACCTGCTTTTCTTTTTTGTGTGAGCTCACGGCTTTATCCTTACATTGGCTACTAGAAATCTTTCCCATGGGCTTGCGGGTCTTTGAACCGGAGCCCTGGCACCAAGCGCTGTTGCAACCTGCTTTTCTTTTTTGTGTGAGACTTTACCTGGTAGGGGAGCGTAAGGATCTACAAAGTCTTTGGGCTTGTTTTACAAACTGGCATAGTTCCTACTATGTTCTAGATGCTCTCAATCCAGCCCATCATTCTTCCACAATAATCTGTTAGGTAAATACTAACATTAGCCCATTTTACAGATGAAGACAGTGAAACTCAGAGAGTTTATAAAAACCTTTCCAAGATCACCCAGCTAGTAGGTGACAGAGCTGGGACTCGAGGGCAGGTGCACAGAACTAAATGCCCATGCTCTTGCCTCTCTCTTTTTCTTAAATGGACATGAAATTCATACAACATAAAATTAACCATTTAAAAGTGTTCAATTTAGTGGCTTTCAGAATGTTCACAATCTTATGCCATCACCACTTCCATCTAGTTCCTGAACATTTTCATCACTCCAAGATAAAGCCCTGAACCCACCGAGTCCTGCTGCCATCAGGGTGGGGGCAGGGGGAATCTTTTTCCCACTGCCTGCCTCAGGCCCTTCCCCGACTGTCCCCCAGCAGCCTTGTCCTAGGCTGGTCACCTCCATCTCATCAGCAGGGTAGAGGAAGCCCCACCTCTGGCCAGCCCTGCTCCCTGCAGGAGCCCTGTATGCTGAGGTCTGCAGCGCTCTGCACTGTACCGGCCCACCTGGATCCCTTCTCCTGTGTCCGGCCCTAACTGCTAAGATGCCTGCCTCAGTTTATTACCCAGGCCCAGCATTACTCTGCTGTGCAAGGCCTGCTTGGGTGGGCCCAGGTTCTCTGCCCGGACTAACACCCCTCTGCCCTTCCCCGGGGCCTGAGTCTAGTTCCTGCCCCTCACCTGAGTGTCTCCTGTCACTCACTCTTCCTTGCTGTCCTGCCTGCTGGAGCTCCTGGGGCTCCACGGCCACACAGAAGGAAGCCAGGTCCTCCATGCCTCCTGGGTATGGGAGAGGGGAAGGCCTTCTCTTTCTCAGGAGGAGGACAGGAACCCCCAGCACCCCAGTGCCCACTATGTGCCAGGCAGTGCGGGCTCCCGCACACGGTCATCTTCCTCAACACTTTCAACAGCACCTGGGTTTGGCATTATGACCCCCTGGGTTGAAATGAAGAGTCTGAGACTCCCAAGGCCATGTAGCTGGGAGCTCACAGGCCACTTTTCCCAGTCCCTGTCCTACTTGGCCCAGCATCCCTCCTCTCCTCCTGACTGATGGCCCTGGTCCTGCACAGCCCCTCGAGGTGACACTGTCTGGGATGCACCTCGCAGCCTCCCCAGATCCTCCCATTACCCGAGCTCCTCAGGGTCAGCAGCTGTGAGTGATTCATGGAGTCTCATGCCAGAGGCTCAGCACAAGGAGCCAGGGGAATTTCGGTTAAAGTCCATCTTCTCTGAACACTCACACTTGGCAGGAATCCACGGGTCTCTTCATAACCCTTTGTCTCCACAGACAGAAGCTTCTGGAGCCAAAACATTTTCAGTCTGACCTTGGTGCAGCCAGAGAGAAACCCTGTCTGACAATCCCCTAGACAGGTCACCTGCTCATGTCTAGATTTAGTCCACATTAATGGCCACATGGCGGCCTGAAATTAATGATGAGGAGCTCAAAGACCTGTCCCATTAGCCCGCCTTGGTGGCAGCATGGCTGACGTGGTCTCTTTGCCCTCCCTTTCCCGGCTGAGTTAGCCTGTCCAGATCCCTGCTCCCGTGGGGCCAGCCATAGCCCCAGTCAACGGGACTGCAGGTTGGGAAAGGAGAGGAATGGCCACACAGGCTTTCCGAGCTGGAACACACGTGCTTGGAATGTGACCAGCCGCCAGGTGACTGGCGACGCTGTGCGTGCCCCATGCCAAGGGCCCTCGGGAATGGCTAAGGGCGGGCTCGGGCTCAGCCTCCTTCAGCTGTGTCATCTTGGGCACAGTCCTAATTGATATTTCTTGGTTCCCTCTGCAGAATGTCATGCTTTTCAGTGTTGTGAAGGTAAAAATGAGATGATGTGTGAAGTGCCTGACTTGTATGCAGTAAACAGTAAATGCCAGCTGTATTTATTTAGGTTTGTAGGCATTTATTATTATTATTCTAGAATGCTATACATGTTGTCTGTGGGAATTGCAGGGTATGAATGTCTATACATGTCTATCTATGGGTTTATGTGCTTATAGTCCACGTTTCTGTTTACATGCATTTGTCCCCCCACCCCTTCCTCAAGAAATCCCCAGCCCATCCCTGGACATCCCTCTGGGTTAGGGGCTAGGTCTAGACGTGGGTCAGGGGAGGTGCTGCTTTGGTCTGACAAGGTCAGTGTATGTCCCTGTGTGTCTGTGTCTAGTGCATGCATAAATTAGTACAGGACTGTGGGCATGTGTCTGTGTTTGTGCATGGGCTTGTCCATGTGTGCATTAGTCAGCTTGGGCTGCTATAACAAAACACTGCAAACTGGGTGGCCGAATAGCAGACATTTATTTTCTCACAATTCTGGAGGCCAAAAGTCCATGATCAAGGTGCCAGCAAATTTGGTTTCTGTGAGGGCTCCCTTTCTGGCTTGCAGACAGCCGCCTTCTTGCTGGGTCC
Source organism: Galeopterus variegatus (assembly GCF_000696425.1). Classification (NCBI taxonomy): domain Eukaryota; kingdom Metazoa; phylum Chordata; class Mammalia; order Dermoptera; family Cynocephalidae; genus Galeopterus; species Galeopterus variegatus. Next base: position 24,006 of record NW_007737082.1, read on the forward strand.
TCACATGGCTCTTCCTCTGTTCATAGGCAGGGAGAGAGACACAGAGAGAGAGATGGCTCTTCTATAGGGGCACCAGTCCTATCAGATTAGGGCCCCACTCTTATGACCTCATTTAATCTTAATTACCTCCCTAAAGGCCCTGTCTCCAAATACAGTCACATTGGGGATTGGGACTTCAACATATGAATTTCGAGGGGACCCAGTTCTGTCAATAACAATGTGGGATGTGTATGTGTGTCTGTTGCTCATGTGAATGTGTATGTGTCTGTCCCGGATTAATGCCCGTGTGTCTGTCTGCACATGTGTCTGTGTGTCTCTGCAGGCAGCTGGGCTGGGAGTGGGGTGGTGAGGAGCCGCACCTGCCAATCACCCCCTCCCACCTGAGGTGGAGCAGGGCAGTCCGGGGCGCCCATGGAATCAGGCGTGGGCTCCTCTCCGCCGATCAAGATCTATAAATAAAGTTGTCTCCCTGGCATGTTCCACACCACACGCAGCTCTTTAATAAAATTGGCTGAGATTTGTGGATAAGCCTGAAGCAAAGTCAATGCTCGGTGTCAATCCCACGCTAAGAGGGGCCTTCAGGGGTCAAGCTGCTTCCTGTATATGATTCCATATCAAAGAAATGTCAGCCGGGTGCTAACCAGCTCCTAGAGTGCAGGGAGACACCCCGCTCTGACTGTGTTCACATTGGGGTCCTGGGGCTGGGGTGCCAGTGTGGTGAGTGGGGAGGGGGGGAGGGGAACACAGCCAAAGCCAGCTTCTCTATGGGACTCAGCTGCTCCTCAGAAGCTTGGGGACTGACAGCGGCCTCTGTCTGAGCAGCATGGAGGATGGGAAGTAGCAGGTCCTCCCACTACTCTTCAGCACCTCCGTCTTTCAGTTCTAGAAGGGGCATCTGTTGAGGGGGTGCAGCCAGTGTCTTCCCAGGTCACTGTTGCTCCCCAGAGGCTGAAGGGTGTGTAGGGGTCACCCGGCTTCCCCAGGCTCCCACCTGATGTCTGGAGAAAGCAGAGCGTGTGCAGTACATGATGGGTTCTGTCCGGCCCCGGCCACTGGGGGAGGATGAACATCTAATAGGCATGCTGGCCACACTCGCTGAGGCAGAAAGAGGGGAAATCAAAAGAAGTTTGGTTTAATTAAGTATCAGGGAAGATTTATGCAACTTCCTCTCCCTGTCATAAATATTAATGAGGGCAGCCAGCAGCCGGCTCCTGCAGCATCCACTAGCTGGCTGGAGAGGGCTGAGGTGGGTGGGGGTGGGGGTGGGAAGGGCAGCAACGGCCCCTCAACACACACACACACACACACACACACACACGCATGCACATGCACACATGCACGCACACACACATGCATACAAGCACGTACACACACATGTACACATTTGCGCACATGCACTCACGAGCGCGCGCGCACACACACACACGCACACATGCACGCACACACACATGCATACAAGCACATACACACACATGTACACATGTGCGCACATGCACTCACGAGCGCGCACGCACACACACACACACACGCACGCACACATCGTCTAGCAGCATCTACCTGGGGCAGGCGGTGGGTTGAGAGTCCCCTGCCAAGCACTTGGCCACTGGTGGGAGGTCCAGGAAAGTGAGCCAGCCCCTTCTTTCAGGCTGGGATCTGGGGCAGGGCTCCCCTCAGCTAACCTTGCCCTTCCCTGTCTTGTGGCCAAGTCAGCTCCTGCCTGAGGCAGTGACAGGGGTGACAGAGGTGGGGGTGTATGGGGGTGGGGACCAAAGGGCAGTGCTCCCAGACCAGGTGAGGGAGTCTGAGAGTGGAGCTGGGGACAGTGTAGGTGAGTGTGAGCAGGCCGAGGGTGAGAAAGTGGGAAAGGAGGATTCCCATGAAAGAGCTGCCTTAGGATGGCTCCCCAGGGGAAACTGGGAGGGGGTCAGAAATGGAGGGAGGCCAAGTGAGGCTGTGACATGCAGCAGGGTCCCACGGAGGGCAACTGTATTAGGGCTCTCCAGAGAGACAGAACCAACAGGGTGTGTGTGTGTGTGTGTGTGTGTGTGTGTGTGTGTGTGTGTGTGTGTGTGTGTGTGTAAAGAGATTTGTCATAAGGACTTGGCTCATGCGATGATGGAGGCTGAGGAGTCCCAAGATCTGCAGCCGCGAGCTGCAGGCCAGGACAGCCGATGCTGTCAGGTCCAGTCTGAAGGCCAGCAGGCTCGAGACCCAGGAAGAGCTGGAGTTTCAGTCGAGTCTTCAGGAAGACAGACATCCCAGCTCTGGCAGTCGGGCAGGAGGAGGTCCCCCTTACTCGAGGGATGGTCACCCTCCAGCTGATTGGATGAGGCCCACCCACATGGGGAGGTGATCTGCTTCACTCAGTCTACAGGTTCAAACGTCAATCTCACCCAAAGTAACCCTCACAGACACACCCAGAATAATGTTTGCCCCCATGTCTGGGCACTCCATGGCCCAGTCAAGTTGGCGCATAAAATTAAGCATCTTAGCCACCTCGAGTCAATCTAGCAGGGGAGCTCTGGGGACAATATAGGTCACACCTGGTGTCCTGGTCAGAGCAAGGTCTCTTGAGCATTTAACCTGCCCCCTGCCCCCTTGTCGTTGCTTGAGGTGCACTGGGCTCTCTCTGCACAAAGGCAGGCAGGGGCCAGCCATGAGGAGTGCATGGTCTGGGGCCAGTGCACTGGGACATGGTAGAGGGGCCCACAAGGATGGGGGCACTGACAGGTCTGCTCAGTGTGACCCTGTCCCTGTGTGAGGACCAGGGTGACATGAGGGCTCAGGAATGAGGTCAAGAGGAATGAGAACTACAGTTCCCTTTTACTCACTGGACAGATATTGACGGAACTTCTACTCGTGCCGGGCCCTAATTCTCCTGAGTGTCCTTCATGGGCCATGTCCTGTGCTGAGCACCCTGGGGACATGGCCTCAGCCAACTCCCAGCTGATGGAACAGCTATTGGTATCAGTATTTACAGATAAGGAGATGAAGACTCAGAGGGGTTTCAGCAAGTGTCCAAGGTTCCTGGCTAATGAGTGGTGGGGCTGGGACTAAAACTCAGCCCAATTTCCTGACCTTGGACTGCACCCCGGCAACAGGAGCAGACACCCCAGCTGAGGACTGTGTGTCTGGGAGCTCAAGACACAGCCAACCAATCCACTGTCCCCTCTTCCTGAACCAGACCAATGTCTCATCTTCTGTCACCCTCCAGGCCAGTCAAGTCCAGACCCAAACGTCCTGCACAGATGCCAAAGTCACCCAGGTCTGACAATAATCACTCACAAAATTTTGAAGGCTCTCTAAGTGTCAGGCACACCAAGTGCATCCTTTCACCTAATTCCCACAACAAGCTTTGGAAAAAGATGATAATCACTCCCATTTATTGGTGAGAACGTCAAGGCTCAGACACACTGTGTGACTTGCCCAGGGTCATACAGACATAAGCGACGGATGATGGATTGGGGTCTCTGTAGCTATTCTAGGTGACAAATCACCCCAAATCTTAGTGACTTATATTACCCACTATTGGCCATTGCACACTGTCCACCGATAGGCAGGGCAGTTCTGCTGCTGTGACCAGCCTGGGCTGATCTAGGCTGGCTTCCCTCATGCATCCCCAGCCTGCTAGGGAGTCGGCTGGGGGCTGATGTGTCTAGGGACAGCCTGTACCCACATCTGGCAGAGCTGGCTGTCAGCTGGCTCTGGATAGTGGTTCTCCCTCATGGTCCTGGCAGGGTTGCAAGAGAGCAGGCAGGAGAGGTCAAGCTCTGAAGGCCCAGGCTCTGCCTTGGCACACCGTGAGGAACCCTGGCTTCTGCCACACTCTATTGGCCAAAACAAGTCACGGCCAGCCTGGATTGAAAGGCAGGTGAATAGACCCACTTCCCAAAGAGGGGAGCTGCCAAATGACATTGCAAGGAGGAGTGAAGAACGGGGGCATTTTTGCAATCTCTCTACCACACCCTCTAAACCTCCAGACTTTCCAGACCCCACCCTGGCCTGAGGACTTTATGCCGCAGGTCTCTCTCTGTCCATCAGAGTGACCAAGCCCCAACATTGGCCCATCACCTTCCCTACATCCCTACATGACTGGGTTCCAAGCTCCTGTGGTCCAGTTCCCCTCTCCCTCCCAGCCTCACCTTCCCCCATTGCCCATTCCCCGTTCCTGCTCTCCCTTAATGGACTCCTCAGAGCTGCTATGGCAGGAGTGGGGAGGCAGTGTCCAGTGCCAGACCCAGCTGGGACAGGGATGTTGATCTCTCCTGCCTACGGCCTGCAGCCCCAACCTACAGTGGCTGGCAACCCCTCAAGGGATTGCAACCTCTATGCCAGACACACTTGGTATTTGGACAAGGGGTGGGCAAGTGACCCCTGCCGAATCACCTGCTGGATGTGCTGCGGTGCTGTCAACCAGGGTGGGTACAGACACTGCCTTGCCCCACTCCTGTTGTGTACCTGTCCCCAACCCTTTCAGGTGTGCCAGGGGTTGGGGAGCAGGCAGCCAAGAACCTGTCCCTGGGAAACAAGGTGGTGAGACTGCGCATGAATCCAGATGCCAAGCCCCCAGCGCACGCTCCATTATCCTATCAGACTTGACTTACAAAACACAGATACAAAGATAAAATTATCATGAATTTCAAGACAGCAACAACAGAGCAGTGTCTTCTTAGCCACAGATTCAAGAAACAGCTTGGCTTAGCTGGGTGTTTTTCTTTGGGGGGATATTTTTGGGGTGTAGAGGGGAGAGAGAGGAGCCATAGATAAACGTGGATCTTTGTCCTCACATAGCTATTATATTCAAAGATTTTGAGAGAAAATGTTGTTAATAATGAAATAATTTTTTAAATTTTATTTTATTTTATTTTACGTTTCAAAATACATTGTACTTGATTTTCATGCCCCTTTACCCATTCCTCGTCCCCCGTCCCCTCCCCGCCAACATTGTATCTGTGAGCTTGGCTTAAATAGTTCAAGGAATTTTTGTGGTTATTCTGTCTTCTTCCCCCCACCCTTTATTTGTTTGTGTGTTTATTTATTTATTAATTTTTAGCTCAAACACATAAGTGAGAACATGTGATGTTTCTCTTTCTGTGCCTGACTTGTTTCACTTAATATCATTTTCTCTAAGTCCATCCATGTTGTTGTGAATGGTAGTATTTTGTTCTTTTTTATAGCAGAGTAGTATTCCATCGTGTAGATGTACCATAGTTTCCTTATCCACTCATCAAACCAAACCTAAAGTTAGTAGAAATAATTAAGATCAGAGCAGAACTAAATGAAATAGAAACACAAAAAACAATAAAGATCAATGAAATAAAAAGATTAATAAAATCAACAAATCTTTAGCAAGACTAAGAAAAAAAGAGAGAAGACCCAAATAACAAAAATTAGCAATGAAAAAGGTGATATTACAACTGGCACCTCAGAAATACAATGAATCCTTAGAGACTACTATAGACATCTATATGCCAACAAATTTGAAAATCTGGAGGAAATGGATAAATTTCTGAAATAATTTTTAAAACATTACTTTATATTAAACATTTGTATACACGTGTGTGTGTGTTTTAATAGAGAGATAGATGAAATAGAATGCAAAATTTGTATGACCTTTTAGAAACAAATAATAAATATTCCCTTGCTTGCAATATGCCACTTTAGGCTGTGCCCCCGGACCTTTTGAGGATATTTTCTGTTTTCTTGCATTTGAGAACCACTTGTGTGGAAGTGTTTAATCCATCCTGGCCTAGTGTTTCCCTAGAGTCAGGCAGACCTTGGTTCAGGTTCCTGCTCAGCCACTTCCTGGAAAAGGCGCTCACCTCTCTGAACCTCACTGTTTTCATCTACTGAGTGAAATACTTAAATGTAATTTCAACTCAAATCATAACATTATAAAGTGACTCTAAGATGGGACTGAGTTTCATCCATCTTTGTATCCTTTGTGCCTATTACAGTACCCAGCGCACAGTAGGTGCTCAATCAACTGTAGAATAAAATTAAGTTGAAATTTGGTTAGTATCTTTGTAGAATAAATTCCTAAAAGTGAAATTGCTGGATCAAAGGGTTTGTACTTTTTTTTAACTTTGAAAGATTTTGCACAATTTCCTCCCATAGATGTTTTATGCATTTACAAGTTTTTTCATACAGTGTCAATATAGTATGTTATCAAGGTTTTGATGTTTTCATTCTGATAGATGAGAAAGGGCTTTCTGCCATAGATTTTTATTTCTGTTATAATTAGGGTTAAGCAACTTTTCATTTGTTTAAGAGCCTAATCCTCTGTTTTTATATGTGAAAAATCTCAATATCTCAATGAAATAGACAATTCTTTGGGACAATGTAAGTCACCAAAATTAACTCAAAGTTTAAGTTTTTTTTAAAAACCTGAATAGACTAATAATAATGGAAGAAATTGAAAAAGTTATAAAAATCTATCTCCTAGAGAAAGATAGAACCAACCATTAAGAGTATAGTGTTAAAGTAAATAAGACGGTGTAGCATGAAATATGAAATAGACAAATGGAACAAAAAAAAGTCTCAAGGAATCGATCCCCTGCATTTAAAGGAATATTGTACATAACAGAGTTTAGAATGCAAATCATAAAGGAAAGAATGAATTAGAACAATTGGTTTTCCACATGAAAAAGTTAAACCCTTATATCACACCATAAACAACAATAAGATGCAGATTACATATGAATTAAAGACATAAATATGAAAAGCAAAACATTAAAACATTTGGAAGTAAATTTATGAATATATAGTAGGAAAGTCTTTCTAAATAAGACCAAAAGAGCACAAACTATAAATGAAATAATTAATAATCTTAATTATGTTGAGAACTTCTGCCTAAAGAGAATAAAAAGATGTGACATGTACTGGGAGAAAATATTCATCACAGTACATAAGCAATAAATTAGTATTTAGAATATATACTCAACCCTACAAAGTAACAAGAAATGGCAACCAACTTAATAAAAAATGGCAAAGTATAAGAAATTAGAGATGAAAAAACTCGAGTGGCAAATGAACCTGTGGGAAGATGTTTAATCTGATCGGTACTAGAAAATGTGAATTAAAACAATAATGAATGAAAACTGTTTTAGTATCCATCAGATTGTCAAAAATCTAGAAGTCTAACAATACTATGTGTTGATGGAAATGTGGAGAAATAGGAACTCTTATGCAGAGCTGGTAGAAGTTAAAACAGTAATAGTCACTTTGGAGAGAAATTTAGAATATCTAGTAAGGCTATAGGTGCTCACATCCAATTGCCAAGCAGTTCTACATTTAGGCACATGCCTTAGAGCATTGTTTTGCAAACTGAATGTATGATCCATTAAAAAGTCATGAACTAGATTTGGAACTAGAATAAGAAATATCAGATTGCATCACTCAAAAGGATAAATATTATTTTGTAAAACTTCTGCTTCAGTAACACACATATGTGCATTGCATTGTGATGTAAAATGTATTTGTGACCATGAGTTGAAGTTCAAAAATCTTTTGAAAGCCACTGCCACAAGAGATTCAGACAGGGTGTAAAAGAAAACATGTGCAACGGTGTTTACTGAAACGTTGCAATTGCAGAAAAAAATGAGAAACAATAAACACCCATCAAATAGGACATTTATATTGTAAGGTGATATCTACAGTAAGATACCACTTATGTAAAATTTAAAGACAGATAAAACAACACTATATATTTTTATGCATATATATCTTATATAGTAAAAAGTTTAGAAACTTGGAGAAAAGAAAATACTCAGGGTACAGATAGTAGTTCTCTCTGGGGAGGGAAGGAGAGGCATAGGACAATGGAAGGACTTAGAAGAACATTCAACTCTCTGTAATGTTTTATTTCATTTTTAAAATATTTGAAGGAAAACAAAGCAAAAAATCAAACAATTCAACCCCACTGCCACCTCAGCAAAGCAGACATTTAAAAATTGGTTTTATTGGTGAGTTCCTTTAATCTTTGCAAGCAAAAAATAATAATTCCAATGCTATAATAAATTGCTCTATAATATAGGGAAAAGGTGCAAAGTTACTTAGTGCATCAGTCAGCTATTGCCACAATAATACTATGTAACAAAGAACCTCCAAACTACATGGTTTAAAACAACAATCATTTATCCTTGCTTACATGCTTATAGGTTAGCTGGGCATTGGCTGATCTCATCTTGGCTTGACTCAACTTGGGTCCAAGCTGCAGGTAGGGTCCAGGTGTGCTTCATATGTCTCTCATATTTTGGGTGAGTAGACTAGCTGGGGCATATTCTTCTCATGGTGATGGTAGAATCAAGAAGACAAGCACACTGCATAAGCACATTTTAAGCTTCTGCTCTTAAAACATCCACTCACGTTCCATTGTCCAAAACAAATCACATGGCTGAACCCAATGTCAAGGGGCAGAACATACATTCTGCAAACTATGGGGAGATGACAAGGGTATGGATGTCTAATTCCACTACAGAGGAGTAAAGACTTGAGTCCATAATTTGATCTAATTCAATCTATCTTACCTATTTCATTATATGGCACTGGTAGAATTTTAAGTTAATGCTGAGCAAAGATAGCACAAATTTGTTTTTTAAGTTATAGGTAAATCTAATTTATAAATCAAAATGTGAAACATACTTTAAAATTAGTAAATTAAAATCAACAATGGTATTTATAAATTCATCTTTCACAACCAAGTGTGATATATCCTGGGATTTCAAGGATGGCTTATATGTAAGAAACCCAATAACATAATGCATTATATTAGGAGGACCAATAAAAAGCAAAAGATAACCTTAATGAATGCAGGAAAGACATAGAATAAAATTTGACACATTACTATTTTTAAAACCTCTTTAAAAAACAAGAGTAGGAGAATATTCATTAATATAATAAAGAATACTTTTATTAAAAGAACAGTAGAAGTGTACTTATGGGGACACAATAGAGGCATTCCCTCTAAAATCAAGAGAAAAACAAGCGTGACTACTTCCATTTTTACTCAACATTGTTCTGCTCAGTGCAATAAAATATATAAACAGATAAAAGGTCTAACTATTAAAAAGGAAAAGAAGAGATCATCGTCATTTACATCATCATTTACAAATGATACTAATATATACCTAGAAAACATAAAAGTATCAGCTGAAAACCTCTTAAGATAAATGAATAAACACAAGATAAATATTTGAAAATCAATAGTTTTTCTATATGCCAAGCAATAACCAGTTATAAGATATAATAGAAAATAGATTCTATTTACAATTGCAATAAAACCATAAAATCTTTAGCAGTAACCATAAAAAGAATTGTGCAGAAATTCTATATGAAGAATGCTACAAACCTTTATTCAGAGATGCAGAGGATTTTAAAATATGAAAAAGTATATACCATGCTCGAGAATAGGAAGATGAAATGTTGTCAACATATGAATTCTTCCCAATTAGTTAATAGGTTTAATACAGTTCCATTCAAAAGATAAAATGAGTTAGACCAACTTGATAAAATAATTCTAGAGTTCATCAGGAAGAATAAATTTTTGAGTATAGCTATTTTGAAAAAGGAGAGGACACAATAACTTGACAAAGAGCTTGGAAACAGACTTTAGTTGTAAGAACTTACATAGAAGATGTTGCATTAACATATAAGTTCCATTAACATATAAGTTGCATCTGGTTGCATATATCAGAAACCTGTGAGGGCCGGCCCATGGCTCACTCGGGAGAGTGTGGTGCTGATAACACCAAGGCCACGGGTTTGGATCCCTATATAGGGCTGGCCTGTGGCTCACTTGGGAGAGTGTGGTGCTGACAACACCAAGTCAAGGGTTAAGATCCCCTTACCAGTCATCTTTTTTTTTTTTTTTTTTTGTCCTTTTTGAGACCGGCCGCACCACACTCAGCCAGTGAGCGCTGTGAGCGCACCGGTCATCCCTATATAGGATCTGAACCCGTGGCGGGGGGCGGCGCCCCGCCCCCCCCCCCCGCCGCGGGGGGGGGTGGGGGCCCCCCCGGTCACCCATATAGAGGTTCTGACCCGGGGGCGGGGAGCGCTGCTGCGCTCCCGGCTCCGCACTCTCCCGAGTGCACCACGGGCTCGGCCCTACCAGTCATCTTTAAAAAAAAAAAAAAAAAAGAAACCTGTGGTTGACCACTACATGAGGGCATTGTTTCTCTTATGAAACAAGCTGGCCAGGGGTGGCCAGGCCAAGAATAATGCTGCTACTTAGGAGGAGGGCTTCCTCTTCCTTCCTCCTCTACTGCGTTTGGTGTGCGTCTTCCATCCTGAGGTTGCAAAAATGGCTGCTCCACCTTGAGACGTTCTATACACATTACAGACATAATGATGGAGGAAGGAAGGGAGAGAATGAGGAAGGGGGGGAGGGAGGAAAAGAGGGAGGCAAGGAAGAAGGGAGAGAGCAGTATCTATATCTACAAGCAGAACTCACCCCACAAGTCCCCAGAAGATGCCCACATGTATCTCATTGACTAGCATGGAGACCTCCTGCCACCCCAACTGCAAGAGAAGCTGGGAAAAATACTTAAAAAAAATAGGATGGTATCGTGCTTCCTCAAATAAAAATAAGATTCTGTTGGTAAGGAAGGTTAACTGTCATAAGTAACCAGCAATGTCTGCCACAGAAAACATCCAAATCATTATGAGGTAGAAGGGTGTGAAGGGGTTACTATTTGATTAATGAGGTTAGAGGAGCTGACTAAAATATTTTGCTTTAAAAAACACTCGAGGGCCAGCCCGTGGCTCACTCAGGAGAGTGTGGTGCTGATAACACCAAGGCCACGGGTTCAGATCCCTATGTAGGGATTGGGCCAGTTAGCTCACTTGGGAGAGCGACAACACCAAGCCAACGGTTAAGGTCCCCTTACTGGTCATCTTTTAAAAAAAACCTTAATTGGGCCGGCCCGTGGCTCACTCAGGAGAGTGTGGTGCTGATAACACCAAGGCCATGGGTTCAGATCCCTATGTAGGGATTGGGCCAGTTAGCTCACTTGGGAGAGCGACAACACCAAGCCAACGGTTAAGGTCCCCTTACTGGTCATCTTTTAAAAAAAACCTTAATTGGGCCGGCCCGTGGCTCACTCAGGAGAGTGTGGTGCTGATAACACCAAGGCCATGGGTTCAGATCCCTATGTAGGGATTGGGCCAGTTAGCTCACTTGGGAGAGCGACAACACCAAGCCAACGGTTAAGGTCCCCTTACTGGTCATCTTTTAAAAAAAACCTTAATTGGGCCGGCCCGTGGCTCACTCAGGAGAGTGTGGTGCTGATAACACCAAGGCCACGGGTTCGGATCCTATATAGGGATGGCCAGTTCGCTCACTAGCTGAGCGTGGTGCTGACAACACCAAGTCAAGGGTTGAGATCCCCTTACCGGTCATCTTTTTAGAAAAAAAAAAAAAAACACTCGAGTTAAATTTTTATCTTGTACCAAATAGCAATATAATGTCCATAGGGTTTACAGAATTAAAAGCAAAATAGGAAAACTAGAAGAATATGCGTGCAAACGAAAAGCATATTTAACTCCGTTGATGGGAGAGGGCTTTCCCAGAAACGTACCTAAGGAATAAGTATCAAAGGAACATATTGATAAATTTCACTCGATTCAAATAATTTAATTCTATAAGTTAAAAATCCATTGACAAAACTAAAAGGCAAGCAACAATCTAAGGAAAGAATCAGAAAGGGTTACTCTTCTCATGATATACTGTGATATATGTATGTCAATAGGGAGAAGTTAAGACCTCAATAAAAAAATGTGGCAAAAGACCTGAGCCCACAATTCATGAAAGAGGAGACACAGTTCATAAAAACAAATGAAACAACATGCTATTCTGAAAAATAAATTGATAACAATTCTGAACATCTCAAGCATTTATTTTTTCTAGTAAAAACATAATTCATACTTGTAGAAACCTGGAAAATGCAGAATAATATGAAGATGAAAGTAAGGATCACTATGCTTCAGCAACTGAGAGATAACAGCTTTTGGTATGTGTCATTCTGCTCTCTTTTCCCCTTTTAATGAGTTCATTTTTCCCTATCGCCTTTCCTTTTGTGTATCTTTCTTTTTCTGATTGTCTCACACTTCACTGTACTTTTGCTAGTTATCCTGTGTCAGGGCATATTGCTGGTCCCCTCTATATCAGCCTTCCAAAGGGGAGGGGGACGGGGGGGAGGGAGAGAAAAGGGGCAGGTGGATGTGGGTAAGCAGTTAGCAGGGTTTTCCACAGGAAGCATCATATGGCTCTAACTTAACTGCAAAGGAAGCTACGAAATGCAGAGGAGCGCGTGGCATTTGATATGCACTTACTGCCCACGACTGTGCTTAAACCTAGCACTGTATGGTTCTACTCAGATAGTTTCTACTCATGATAAATGGGAAATGGTCAAACTAAAACCCTTAGAGTTTTGCTCCTATAAAGTGTTACTTTCAGTTTTATTGTTTGCCAAATGGCTAGCTAATTTTCTCAACACCACTTGTTGAATAATTTTTGAACTATTTGGGTTTATTTTTAGACTTCTCATTTGTTCCATTATTTTGTGCGTCTATTTATGTACCACCACCAAACAGCTATATTACTATAGATTTGAAATGCATGTTTAATATCTGGCAAGGCAAATGTATCAGTTACCTATTAGTGTGTAACAAACAAGCCAAAACCTAATGGCTTAAAACAAATACCAACTTATTTGCTCATGACTATAAAAATTAACATATTTTGCTTAATAAATTCTTAAATAGTATCTTTACCCTTCTCACCAACAGTACAGGACTTTAAGACACTTTAACCCAGATAACTCTTGCTGACTTACATGCTATTGTTATCCACTATTTTCTTCTATTCTTTTGTAATCCCCCAAATTTGATATTATTTTTATTGTTTTACATAATAAATGTTTATAGATATACTCAAATATTCACCATTTTCTGTGCTCATTTCTATCTACATCTCAAACTTTCCTGCAAGGGTCATGTTTCTTCTTTTGAGAGTATGTTTTTTAGAAGATCCTTTAGCAAGAGTCTGTTAATGCAAACTCTGGTTTTTTGTTTTGTTTTGGGTTTTTTTTTTTTTTTTTTTTTTTTTTTTTTTTAAATGGCTTTATCATAGTTCTTGAATGATAGTTTCATTTCATATACATTTGGAAAAGATTCTATTGTCTTCCAGACTCCATTGTTGCTTATGAAAAGACACTTGTCTGTCACTGTTGTGTAGGTAATCTGCTTTTTCTCTGTGGCTGTTTTTTTAGATTGTCTCTTTGTCTTTGCTGTTCTTCAGGTTTACTACAGAGTGTCCAGGTATGGATTTCTTCTTATTTTTCCTGCTCAAGATTCACGGGACTTTCTAAATCTGAGTATGAATGATAGTTTCATTTCATATACATTTGGAAAAGATTCTATTGTCTTCCAGACTCCATTGTTGCTTATGAAAAGACACTTGTCTGTCACTGTTGTGTAGGTAATCTGCTTTTTCTCTGTGGCTGTTTTTTTAGATTGTCTCTTTGTCTTTGCTGTTCTTCAGGTTTACTACAGAGTGTCCAGGTATGGATTTCTTCTTATTTTTCCTGCTCAAGATTCACGGGACTTTCTAAATCTGAGTATTTGTTCATTTATCAACTCTGAAAACTGATGATGTCTCTTCAAATATCGCCTTCCTTCCATTCTTTGTATTACCTCCTTCTGGTACTTTGAATAAAGGTGATTTTAGACTTAATATCTCTATCCTCAATATGTCATGACTTCCATTTCACATTTTCCACATCCTTTCTCTCTGGGCTTCATCCTGGGTAATTTGTTTAGCTCTGTCTCCCAGGTTACTACTCTTTACTTCAGCTGTGTCTGATCTACTTAATCCATTCATTGAATTTCTCAGGTCAATTATTACATTTTTATTTCTGTAAGTTCCTTGTGATTCTTTTTATCTGCCTAGTAAGTTTTGGTAGTGTCTTGTTCCTTCAATCATATTAAGTGAAACTATTTTATATTCTGTATCCAATAGTGCCACTATCCATCATCCTTGCAGGTCTGGTTCTGCAGTCCTTGGTTTCTGCTACCTCCTGTGCATGAGACTTTGCTTTTGTGTGTGTTTCGTGAGTTTTTACAGTAAATTCACCATCATTTGTTCTTAATCTATTGGAATTCTTTGAGGCTTGGGTTTAAGATGCATTTCTCCAGAGAAATTTTTCATTGGCTTCTGCCAGGTGCCTGGAGACACTGACAGTACAGGAGTACTTCAAACTAATTTCTAGCTTTTGTTTTTAAGTAGGGCGGTGGGTGGGCTACACAGATAGTGTAAATTCTCTCAACCAGCATGATGACCTGCTTGTGGTTTGGGAATCTCTAGGGAAACTTTTCTTTCTTCCACTCTAGCAGAGCTAAGGCCAAGACATTCCACCATGGGCTGGGTGGTGTAATTGTTGGTTTTGGTGTTTCTTTGCTAATGCATCCTTTTACTAAGCATTTCAAGTTTCAGGGCAACAGATTTATAGGTGTTCTTGATCCAGTTTCATTCTTTGTGTGAGATCAGAAGATGCTTTCAACAACCAGTCTATAGTTTTCTGGAATTGTGCCTTTCATTGTTTGGGGGCTCTGTTTATTATTGTTCAGATATACATTTTGTCAAAATTTTAAAATTTCAAACAGGATTTTTAGGAGTACCGTATCAGGACCCTTTCTCGGGATACCGAGTTTACCATAGTGCCATAATTAGAAATCTCCCCTCAGTATTTTGCTAGCTTTTCACGTTTATTATTCCAGTTTAGAATTTTTTTGTCAAGCTCAAAAATATCCTGCTAGGATTTTTATTAGAATTTCAGGAGAACTGATATTTTTATAATATTAAACTCCCTCCTAAGAGCAAGGAATGGATTTCCAATTAATCAATTCTTCTTTTATATACCTCATAAGTCATAGCATTTTCTTTGTATAGATTCCACATCTTTCTTTTTAAACTTATTTCAAGTTATTATATCCTATTTGTTATTTTTATGAATGGGTCTTCAATTATATTTTCTATTTGGTTATTATTTTGCTCATAGGAAAGCTATTTGTTTTCATATGTTAATTTTTTAACCACCTACTGTAGTAACTCACTATTTCTAATAATTTTGAGATGTTTTAAAGAGGGTTTTCTTAGTACAAAAGCATATCTGCAAATAATTATAATTTGGCTTCCTTTTTAATATATGCACATATCATTTTCTTTACTTATCAAATTGCACTGGCCATAAGTATATATTTCATATACCTTTTTGGCTAAAAATTGCTAAGTAAGTTTAGTCTGTTATTCTGTTTTTCAAATATTTATAACTTTTTATTACAGAAAACTTTAAATATACACAAAAGAAAAGAAAATAGTGCAATGCACCTCCAAATACTTAACACCTAACTTCTATAATTATTGACTTATGTCCAATTTGATCTCCATCCCTCCGTATTATAAGGCCGCACTGAATTATTTTGAAGCATATCCCAGACACCAAATCATTTCATCTGAAAATTTTCAATATGTGTCTCTAAAAGCAACTCTTTTGTGAAAACACACACACACACACACACACACGCACAAAACATTATCACAATACCATCCTGACACCTAAAAAAGGAATTTCTTGATATCTTCAAATATCCAGCTAACATTCAAGTTTCCTCTGCATAAATATTTTTTTCACAGTTGATTGATTTGACTCAAGATCTAAACAAAATCAAGGTTCATGCCTTTCATTTGGTGGGTAGGTCCCCTAAGCCTCCTTTGGTTTTTAAGTCTCCCCACTTTCTTTTTTAATCACAATTTGTTAAGGAACGTGGTCTTTTGCCTTGTAGAGTCTTCCCTATTCTAGATTTTGTTGACTGTGTCTGTGGTGTCTTTTATTTTATTTTTTTAGAAAGTGAGAACAAGTTTAATATAATAGATAAGAAATACGGGTTCCATGGAGAGAGTGCGGCATGCTCCAGACACTGAGCAGGGCCCACACCAAGTTTAACACACAAGTAAGTTCACTATAGACATCAAGTCTAACTCAAAAGACAGAAAAACATTCTTAACGTTCAGTACAAAGTGTGGCTCAAGAGAATGAGCAGCCGCTTGCTGAAAGTAAGTTTGATACAAAGTGAAGTCTACACACCTCAGGCAGTCAAGTGCAGGTGGCCTTCAGGAAAGTGAGCAACAAACCTGCCTTCTGCTGGGATTCAGCTTGTATAGTTTCTCTAATTAATATTCAATCAAGGGAGTGGTTCCCAGTTGTATGCACCAGAATGTTCTGTGCTCTCTATTGAGCATGCCCAAACACTGAATTGCATAAGCCAGTCCCCTGTGCTCTCATTTTCCCCAGTTGGTGCTAAAAATAGGTCTAACCGGCAACAGTAACGCTCCTCCAGGGAAGATCTCAGAGGAGGGGGCCTGAGGCCTAGCAGGGTGGCTGGAAACCCAGAGCACGTCCTGAAACCCAAGCCAGGGTAACTGAGCACATCCTGTATCAGAAGGCCCCATTATTATCTCCTGTTTTATTATTTTTAATTTTTATTTATTTATTTATTTTTTTTTTTTAATTTTATTTTGTCGATATACATTGTGGTTGATTATTATGGCCCATTACCAAAACCTCCCTCCCTCCTCCCTCTCCCCCTCCCACTCAACAATGTCCTTTCTGTTTGCTTGTCGTACCAACTTCAAGTAATTGTAGTTGTTTTGTCTTCTCCCCCCCGCCCCCCCAGGTTTTTGGTTTTTTGTGTGTGTGTGCGTGAGTGTGTGTGTGTGTGTGTGTGAATTTATTTATTAATTTTTAGCTCCCACCAATAAGTGAGAACATGTGGTATTTCTCTTTCTGTGCCTGACT